>NC_056737.1:1083639081-1083809081 GCF_019279795.1 Protopterus annectens | reverse complement strand
GCTTTAAGGGCAGATCCTGCCTCTTAAACCTGATCGATTTCTTTGAAACCGTCACCAAGGCCATTGACGAGGGGAAGGTGGTCCACACAGCCTACCTGGACCTCGCAAAAGCCTTCGATACAATACCCCACTCGCGCATTATAGATAAGCTCACCAGCTTAAATATAAACCCCTATGTCACTAGATGGGTTGCAAACTGGCTCATGGACAGAACCCACATGGTTAGAATTGCTGGAGCCATGTCAGACTCCAAACCAGTTACAAGTGGTATCCCACAAGGCTCAGTCCTGGGACCTCTCCTGTTCGGTATATATTTTTCGGAGGTACAGGCCAACACGGAAGGACTGTGGCTGACCAAGTTTGCAGATGACTGCAAACTGGGCACTATAATCGACTCTCCAGCCGACACAAGCATCCTCCAAAAGGGCCTCATAGAAACAGACAACTGGTGCCAGAGCCATGGCCTCAAGCCAAACGCCAAAAAGTATATAATCATCCCCTTTGGCAAAAACAAAGTGCCCACAAATTACCACATAGGTGGTAATTCATTAAGGTGGTAATCCATTAAGTACAGAAGAAGTAATTAGGGACCTGGAGACCCAAGTTGATAGCAGTCTCTCATTTGACAACCACGTGGCCAAAGTGGTTAGAAAAACATTTTATATAGCCCACCTAATCATGAAGGGATTCACATCTAGATCAGGGGAGGTCATCGTGCCTCTTTACTCATCCCTCATCAGGCCCATAATTGCGTACAATGCCCCTTTTGGGATGTACCTTACCAGACACCTGCAGCAACTGCAAAGACCCCAAAAATACCTCACCAAGAGGATCAAAGGGCTCAAACAGATGCCATATGCTTCCCGGTTAAAGAAAGTCCAGCTCTACTCAGTGGCATACTGCCTGCTCAGAGGCGATCTGTGCCTGATGTATAAAGCCATGTCCAACCCGAAATTAATGGACATGCTGCACCTCAGAAAATCCAAATCCCATCGAACTCTGGCTCGAGAGACTTGAACCTCAGCACTGAAATAAATAGGACATGCTGGAGGGACAGATTCATAACCCAGAGGCTCCCTTCACTCTGGAATAAAATCCCAGTCCAGGTTAGGCAGAGTCCCTCATTGACTTTCTTCAAGAGGAATCTTGATGAGTGGATGGGATCGTAGGTTTACCCGGGTATCACTTCTGTGTCACTGTTAGACAGAGGCACAGTATACTAACCTCGAAAAAGGGCATAGCAAAATTAATTTAAAATGGGTGGCGAAAGCCAAACATACTCTGGCTAGGCTTATAAATGCCCTAGGGCAGATAGCCTAGTATGAACCTATATATATATATATATATATATATATATATATATAAAAACCTATGAACCTATATATATATATATATATATATATATATATATATATATATATATGTGTGTGTGTGTATATGTATATATATATATATATATATATATATATATATATATATATATATATATGTATGTATGTTCATGTATATATATATATATATATATATATATATATATGTAAATGTATATATATGTATGTGTGTGTGTGTGTGTGCATATATATATATATATATATATATATATATATATATATTGTGCGTGTGTGTCTGTGTATGCAGACATTTCAACCACATTATAGTTACCGTTGGCATGCTATTACTGTAAAGCAGTGGGTTTAGAGTGAGGTGGGTGAATTCCAGGGAAACATCTGTTTTTAACCTCAATCTGCAGCTGTTCATTGTTAGTCTTATTTGGGTGTGACTGGTATAGGTCATAGCCAAATGTAACAGTGTTCATCTGCTGCATACTTTTAAGGTCAAATAACTTGTACATATCACTTGTATTGAAGATGGCAGTGCACATATCATGAGTATGGCCCCTGCCCTTGCCATATCAGTTGGTGGCAATGGTATGTTTTTTGGACTATACACTTGCATATTAAGTGATGGTATTGGTGGGAATGTGAGGCAACCACATCACCTGTATAAATAAAGCAGGAATGGAAAATTGATGGGTACGTATGAAACATCACATTCATTTACAGTCCAGAAAATGCATAAATATAATGTAATAATTCTTTGACTTGTTTATTAAATTTTCATTATGTAAATGAATATGTATAAATGTAATAATGATTTGGTTGGTATATTTTTCATGGTACATAAATAAAGAGAAACCCAGCAGTAGTGTGTGTGTGTGTGTGTGTGTGTGTGTGTGTGTGTGTGTGTGTGTGTGTGTGTGTGTGTGTGTGTGTGTGTGTGTGTGTGTGCGCAGATTGCAGGTTGAACTGTGTAGTTCATTTGATTGACCCATTTGTATTTGGATAATGTGAGCCAAGATAGGAATTTAATAGCCTTTTTAGAAAAAAATAAATATAATGAATGCTCGGGTATGGCAAGTGCAAAATGTAGCTGATTTTTATATTTTGCTCAGTTTTCAAAAAATGCAGAAAATATGTATAATAGTGATTAGTTTTAGACTCTTGCATGCTGAGCAGATTTTGTAAACATAGTACCTTGCTAACACATTTTGTTTCAGTTATTCACATTCGTTTTTAATAAATGTGGAAATTGGCTTTACTTTCTTGGGTTTTTATGTAACTGATACTTTACCCATTTTGAGATCTGTGTGATGAATATCTTTTGTAGTCAAAATACCGTTTTCAGGAATTGTTTTAAAGTAATTTACCTTTGTTAAACATCAAAAAATGTTTTTGTTATTGCCCATACATAAAAGTATAGATTGATATGAAAATGTGTGTGACACTGTTTCTGTGTTTTGTACGTAGATATACAGTACTATGGGTTTGAATCTGCTTTGTATATTAGAAATTATGATGAGTATTGCTGCCATAACTGAAAATGTTTAAATGAATTCTAGATCCTAATGATGATTCGTTGTAAACACAATACATCACATGGAGATTATACTTAAAAAAACTGGAAAAAAAATCTTGTCATAAACTTTTCTGATGTCCTAAAAGTGCCTAACAACTTTTGTCACATAATTTTCTGAGCTGTTACAGTCTACCCTCACTGTATAACACACACATATAGCAGCCAACACAGAAAAGGGTTGGAACCCTTTGAGAGTTTTGAAAGAGACACATACTCACACACACACACACACACACAGACACATACACACTAGAATGAAGTGTTAACAGCTTTTAAAGTTGTTGATTGGCCAAAGGAACACTTTCTAACATTCAGTGTTTCTGGACACTGCAAAGTGTCTTGAGATGATATGATGAATGTAGATGATATGCATTTTCATAATGAATCATCATACCTTAGTGATAATTTTATTGCTAGAGGCTAGGCTATGATAAACAACCGGTGGAACAAATACTAAGTGAAATTGTCCCCTTGAAACAAACAAGAGGGAGACATTATTTTTCTGAAATATCCAACTCAACATGTATTAACACCAATACTAGTAAGAAGTCTAACCATCTGAAATTCTCTGTTCTACAGTAGTAATGTTAAACAGATAAATGTTATACGTAAACATTGGGACGTATTGGCTACTGATGAAAGAATTAAACAGGTAGTGGGCGAAAAGCCATGTTTTAGATATAAAAAAATCTGTTATAAGGGTGTTATGCTACCATAGACAGAGTCTATTCGCATATGAAATCTAGAGAAAAATGTCAACCATGTGGGGATTGTAATTGTGTTGAAGTAGTGGCCAATTCATACATCCTGTGATAGGTAGAAAATATACTTTTAATGTAGAGGTGAATTGTAATAGTGTTAATATTATTTATTTAGCCCACCGCATTATTTGTAAATCGTTTTGTGTGGGCAAAAGTAATAGACATTTTAAAGACAGGATTAGAGAATATCTTTAGAATAATGGAATTTTTAGTAACACTAATGCCTTAGCCAAACATGTTACAACTACACCTAAACAGCATACTTTCAAATTTATGGCAACTGAGGTAATATACATTAGTCATGATTAGGTGATGCCAGGAATACAACTGAATTAAATGAGATGAAATGGATTATTAGATTACAGATGGATGGCAATAAGGGGTTAAATGGGAATGTACCATTGAAACCAGCGCTGAAAGCTAGGTGTTTATTTAAGTAAATTATTATAGCATATAGTCCATTATTAATTGTATACATTAGGGTTTTACATTAGGCTATCAGTATTACAGCAGCCATATGCTTTTAAACATATAATCTAGCATATTGTTTTTATTGATGTGTCTATTTAGACTGTCTAGATTTTAAATGACAACAATAAGCTATATATGCCTTGATGTTCTAGGTGCCTTCATCTAGTTGTTTGATACATAGCCATTATTTATAGGCTAACATATGCTGTCAGCTCATAGATAGATAGATATGTACATAGCATGCTGATTTATACGTTCATAGGTGTGTAGTAGGCTAATGGCCCTGGAGCCTTTACAAGACTAGCCTATAGAAGTCCCCTGGCATCATGCTGCCCGACGTTAGTTCCCAGTGCCTCTATCAAGTAGCGCCACTGGAGTGATCCCCGGGGTGAACCTTCTATTACCCATCGACTCATCAAGATTTCTCTTGAAGAGGGACAGCAAGGTGCTCTGCTTGACATGTATAGGAAGTCTATTCCAGAGGATGGGCAGTCTCTGGGTGAGGAACCTGTCCCTCCAGCATGTTTTGTTGATTGTGGTAATGAGGTTGAGGTCTCTGGAATGTGTGGTATGGAAGGATTGGGATTTTTTTAGACGTTGCATTTCTAACAGAACTGGGTCAGACATGGCTTTGTAAGTCAAGCAGAGATCGCCTCTAAGTAGGTGAGATGAGACAGTGAATAGCTGGAGTCTTTTGAGTCTGTCTGTGTAGGACATGTGTTTAATGCCTAGGATCCTCTTCATGGGGTACTTCTGTGGCCTCTCCAGCTGTTGCAGGTGTCTAGTAAGGTACATGCCAAATGGGGCATAATACTCTATGACTGGTCTAATGAGGGAAGAGTAGAGAGAGGCAATGACCTTTTTCTTCCTGGATGCAAAACCCTTGGTAATGAGATGTGCCACATAGAAGGACTTTCTGACCAGAATGGAAATGTGGTGGTCGAATGAGAGGTTGCTGTCAACCCACATCCCCAGATCTGTTATAATGCCTTCACTGTTCAGTGGGCTCCCATTGATGTGGTAATTAGTGGGAACTGAGTTTTTACCAAAGGGAATGATCATGCATTTTTTGACGTTAAGCTTAACACCATGGTTTCTACACCAGTCATTGGTCTCAGTGAGGTCTTTCTGTAGGATGTCTGCATCACTTGGGGAGTTAATAATGGCTCCCAGCTTGCAGTTGTCTGCAAACTTGGTCAGCCAGAGTCCCTTTGTGTTGGCCTGGACTTCTGAGAAGTAGATGCTGGACAGGAGAGGACCCAGGACCGATCCCTGTGGAACTCCACTCGTGACTGTTCGGCAATCTGACTTGGAGTTCGCTACTTTCACACTGTGTGTTCTATCTGTGAACCAGTTTGCAACCCACCTAGTAATATAGGGGTTAATGCCTAGTTTGGTGAGTTTATCAATAATTCCCAAGTGAGGAATGGTATCAAAGGCCTTGGCCAGATCGAGGTAGGCTGTATGCACTTCCTTACCTTCATCCACAGCCCTGGTGACTGACTCAAACCATTTCACGAAGCCAAACTGCATGGGGTCCAGAGTTTGGAGATTTCCTATATCTTTGGTAATCAGGTCCATGATTATGTGCTCCGTAGCTTTACCTACCAGACTCATCAGGCTAATGGGGCGATTAATTCCCAGGGTCTGTAGTCATTCCCCCTTTATGGAGAGGGATGACTGTAGCAATGCGACATTCGGTAGGGACAAAGCCTGAGGTGAGGCTGTGACTGAACAGGGCACACAGATGTGGTGCCAATTCACTTTGTAGTTCATGTAGAACATATCCAGGGATATTATCGGGTCCCATGGAAGCTGTATTCTTGACCTTTGACAATGCGGCTTTAACCTGTGCTGCAGTAATGCGGAGAGCCTGGCATTCTTCCGGTATTGTGATTGGTCCTGGGGGAGAGAGGGGTAAAGTTGGCATTGAATCTGTGGGCCAGTATGTTGGCAATATCTGTTGGCTCATTATAGGAGGCACCATTGTGCAGTAACTTGGAGCAAATCTGGGTATTACCATGGAGGTTCTTAATATAACTGTAGAAGGCTTTGTGATTGTTTTTAGTGTCTGCCACAATTCTGCCTTCATATCTGGCTTTAGAGGATTTGATGAGGGATCTCAACTTTTTGTTGAGGCTAATAAGGGAGTTTTTCCAGTCTTGGGACTTCACCTTTTTCTGCAACAGTTTCTTCCTTCTGTTGTAGAGTTTATTAATGGCAGGGGACCACCAGATTGGCTTCCTTTTTTTGGAGGAGAGGATCTTGGTTCTGTTGGGTATGGCTAGTTCCATGCATTATGTACATGTCCGTACAGTGCATTGGTGTATGATTCGGCAGTCATGCAGCTATTTTCCATTGACATGGGTGCCATGAAGTTAGCTACCTCTGTTTTTAGGAGTCCAAAGTCAGCTCTGGAGAAGTTTTTCAAGTTGGTTACCTTTGCGGGGGGGGGGGTGTTGGAGAGATATGGATTTCCATGGTGATTAGGTTTATGGCCATATCTGACCAGGGAGGGATTGACTATTGGTGCAGAGCAACGGTCATCTATGTTAGTAATAACCAGGTCAAGGATGTTGCTTCCTCTAGTGGGGGTCAGAATGAGCTGGTCCAGGGCCTTGAAACTGATGAATTCCAGGAAGCATTGGGCCAGTGTATTGGTGCTTGAGTAGTTTTCCCATTTGATGGAGGGGTAGTTGAAGTCTCCTAGTATGAGAGTGTTGGGATGGACCTTGATAGATTCCAGAGTATGTAGGAGCATGGAGTGAGAGTTTAGGGACATGGTTGGTGACCTATAGCAGGTTATTACCTGGATCGCCGTCTTACCCAATGTTTGTATCTGAAGTATCTCTTATGCATTATGCTGGGCTACTAGTCTGGAGATGTGCATATCCTTTATGAATATGGCGACACCACCGCCTTTGGCACTTCAGTCCATGTTTCAGGGCCGAAAGGTGTGGAATGAGTTATAGCCTGGTAGTGCAGGGGTGCTTTCTGCTGCTTTAAACCAGGTCTCTGTTACAGCACAAATGTCTATGTTCTCTATATTTTCAGGAGTGCTTTGAGTGAGTGCATCTTGAGATTTAGACTTCTAGCATTGAAAAGCATGACCCTCAGATTGCATTTATTTATAGCTTTTACGGTGGTAATTTGGTCTTTGGAACACCGCCTAAAAAGGCACTATAGGGGTGGCAAGAGCCTTAGGCAGTACCCGGAAGCACAGGGGTGACAGATGCAGGCCATCTCTGGCAAAGCATTGAGGTCTGTCAATCATGTCATCCCAAGCAGACAAATACTGGATCCCCTTATTTGTTTGTACTGCGGTATCATTCTGGGTGATGGCAGGATACTGCTCGGGGCTAGTGTCATACCCGCCTGGTCCACGTAATCCGAGAGCTCCACCATGTCTTTTGTCTTGTAGTTCAGGGAGGTGCATCTCAGGTCATTCAAACCCACATGGACAATGACAGAGTCATACTTGTACTTGTTGTGGAGTGACCTGAGTGCGTGTGTTACGTTTTGGATTCTGGCACCTGATAGACAGCTGACTGTTACCTTCTCTTTATTCAACCTAGTGAGTGGGACATCTATGTGCCTCATTATTGAGTCACCTATGATTAGTGTATTGGGCAAGGTGTTTAGCCTTGGGGGCTTAGGTTGAGGGGCACACTGTGGAGGTGAGCTGTGTGTCCTGTGGTTTGTGCTGTGTTGGGGTGGTCGAATGAGTTTTTGTCTTGGAATACTCTGCTGTTTGGGTAAATTTCTATTGAGAGCCTCCACAAAGGTGGGTATGTGGTTTGTGTCTTTATGTGAAAGCTGTGATAGTGGGTGTTCTGGAGAGCTGTGTGTTCCATGTGGTGTGATGCAGGTGTTGACCTTCTCCTCTTGGCCAGCTAGTCCGGTCTTGGCTGCAGAGTGCATAGCTTCCAACTTGGTGATATAAGTGTATCTCTCACAAGTCCAAATGTTGGGAGGTAAGAGGAGAGGGTTGTCTGTGTACATGAGGCAGTTGTTACACCACCTCAGAATCCCCAAGTGCACCAAGTTAATGGGAGAAAGCACAGGGAGCTGCCCTTTATTCTTGCCAGGAGGAGTGGTCATAACTACTAAGTACTGGAGCTATTTCTTGAAGAAAGACTAGTGCTGATGACACTTGGGTGTGCTTTAATAATTGCTACAAAAACCTGTTGAAGTACAAAGCGATTAGGCTATTTGAAGTGCAAGAGAGAAAGAACTAGCAAGATCCAAGGGAAAAACCTGAAGAGCAGACTTTCTGGCACCAGTAATAGTTTACCTCCACTCGGTGCTGCTGAGCAGAGTTTAAACAAGTGCAAACCCACACAAATGCTTGCTTTTAAAACCAGAAAGTTGAAAGGGATGGAAAAACTACCCAAATGGCCAATAAACTACAATTTCTGGGCAAAAAAACACTCCTCTTGTGGTAGATAGGCTACCTAGTGCTTCCCACTCCCACTGATAAGCTAGAAGTCTTCCCTCCAACACAGAAAGGCTTGGGAGGGGGGGACTCTGAAGCTTACAAACAGTCCTGGATACAGCAAATCTGTATCTGGACTAGAAAGGTAGAAAACAAGCTTAGAACTTTTTTTTCTTACAGAAAAGCAGCTAAAACAGCAATAAAATCAATTTAAATGCAGTGCAAGTTAGCAGACTTCATTTTACCTTTTTAGGTTATCTATATTAAGTTATGAGTTAGAATGCTATGTATTTTAATAATATGTTTATACGTACAGTGCATATATTTATATTATAGTCAGTATTTTTAAGATGCATTGGTTACATGTGCAAATATGTTATCAGTTGATATAAATGTTTTTTTAGAGTACATTTCTTTCTAAGGACATACGTCATATTCAGTGAGTTATATTGTAACATTTTCTGGTTTTTAGCAAGAGGTCTATCTGGAATGCTTAGACTTTACATAATAATCTCATTTCATTTACTTAGGTTATGTATACTAAGTAATGAGCTAATATGTCATATACTTTGTTGTTTATATGTATAGTGTTCATTATGACTCGTTTAGGTTGCATATATAAATGTTTGCAAGTTGATAAAAACTTTTAAAGTGCATGTCCTTTTTAAGGAGTATGTGAGCACGTTTGGTGAGACAAATTGTAACACCTACATTTAGTTGCTTTAACTGAAGTGGAGTTTTTATCAGTGCGCAAGTTTTTAAACTGTTTTATATAACTGAACTTTTGTATGTATTTTGTTTGGTCTGAAGAAGCGGGTAGAGACAACCTGTGAAAGCGCTAACGTAAACAGTTAAGCTGGCCTTGTTTCAATTCGTTTATCTTCTATTTGATGGTGTGTTGTAAATGAACCATTTATCCTAGTCGCAGATGTTATTCTTATTTGGGTAAGATAATACACTAACTTATACACACACAGACACATATGTTCAGCAGAATGAAATGTCTAACAGCTTTTAAGATTGTTGATTGGCCAGAGGAACACGTTGCACTGTCCAGAAACACAGAATGCCAGAAACAAAGTGGAAAGTGTCTTGCAGCTTTCAAAGTTGTAAAATGTGTTGCACTGCTATACTTTTTTGTCTGTGTAAGTGGCAGTATGTATTATGACTGACTTTCTCCATTCCTAACCAAATATTTATGCATTCTCAAAATTGATGTCAAAACATACCTCTAGAGCTTTGCTTCATTTTGATATCAAGGTGAATTGCCTGACATCTCAGACTAATCTGGATGTGTATGATTAAAAATCTGATCATAATCATACCTGCTATATTTTGTCTAGCTTGAGAAGATCTGCATTTTTATCGATAGCCATTTGAAATGTCAGACTCCCCTATAGTGAGTCCTGAAACACTGAGACTGAATGGCCGGAAAAAAAACAGACTTACATATACTAAGTTTGACATGGCCATTTCTCAGGATATTCCCTTTTCTCCAAGGTATGGCAATCTCGCAGTTGGTATATGTAAATTGGGGGGGGGGTTGCCCCCCACATCAGGGGGTGCAGAGGGGGGGATTGCCCCCTGCAAGAAAGCTGTGTTAAGGAGAAGAACAGTAATCTTCAAAATTCAATCTTTTTCTTGGTTTTCAGTCTTTTTTTTCTGCTTGTTGGCATTTTGAGTAATGACATTTCAATAGGGAACAATTTTTATCACATCTTTGTGTTTTGTTTCTGTCATAGTCATGCATACATGTAAAATAAATGGGCACATATTTATTATTGCATGCATAAATATATATGTATATTTTAATTTTAGGCAGAAGTAACTATCTTCAGCACCTCTGTTTATAGAAAAGTGCTAAGCAAAGCTTTGCAGTGCACGGACTACCGAGATTATTCTATCAGGAAAAAGAAAAATGTAACACCTTCCCTAATGTGAGACCCAGTCATAATGGCTTATTATTAAGCACCCTCTTAAGCACTGTTAGACTGGGTCTTGCTTTAGGAACTTGCAGTAGACAGTGCTTGCCCACACAAAACAATAGCAGAAGGTAAAATAGCTTTGACTGTGCCTGCTGTTCATGTCTGTCAACTGACTTTGTTTGGATCATATTTTTGCTCTATACCCCATAATTGTTTTGATTTTTCTGGTAAATCACTGAAGATTACAGTTGGAACAGTGTTGCAGTTCCTGTGGTACAGGGTTTGATTCACTCAGCCCTCATTTGATTGCTGTGTGATCTTGAGCAAGTCATTTAAGACACTGCTCCTGGGATGCCTCTGCAAATAGACTGTGTCCAGTGGGTCTACCTGCTTAAAAAATATTATTATTTTATTTTTGTTTTCATGCTAATTGTTCAGAAAATGCTTATTAATGCAAAACATGTTCTATTAACTTAAGTGAAAACTATCCCCAGTTTCAATTATTTTATCCCCATTCTTTTTAGATCAGTCCAGAATTGTTCAGCAAAGAAGCTGAGAGGTATACTGGCATATCTGACTGTGCTAAGTGCTTCATTGGCTTTTTAAGCCAGTCAAACACTTTGTGCTCTTATACTTTTATTTCTGTAAAATGGTAGTATGTGGACCAGATAAAGCTCCACGCACTACACAGAACTGTGAATTGGTTTCTCCAGTCATATCTCGGTAATTGTATGTTCTTGACATGGATGTCAGGACATTTACTTAAGAGCTGGGCAAACACTTAACTTGGTTCTGATCGGAAACCTAATCATAATCCTCTATTTACTATTATTTACATAGTACATGCATGCATATGTATGTGTGTGTGTGTGTGTGTGTGTGTGTGTGTGTGTGTGTGTATACATTTATAAACCTATATGTGTGTGCATCTGTTATGCAGATGGGGATGTACATATGTGTGTATATATATGATATATATGTGAGTATATATATGATATATGTGTGTGTGTATGTAGTGAGAGAGCTGTAGATATAGATAGATGAGTGCTTACCTTGCATTAGTCAATTGTAGTTAAACTGACATCTGTGTTGACACACTTTGATCAACAGTGCAAATGGTCAATATTTGTGCAGTATTTATTTATTTATTTACATTTCTTTACTGGGAAATTTCGACTGGATGCAGGTCCTTTTTCAGCGGATGCCCGGGTAGAAAAGCTCCACATCATGTACATGATGAGTAGAGATACAAAGTTGTAGCAATAGTAAACAACATTACAGGTTGTTGGCTTTAATGCAATAACAAGATATTGATTATCAACAGTATATACAGAAAATGTTGCAAGTTAAGCTATTTTCTTGTCGTTTATAATATTAGTAACAAAGTTGTCAGACAAGATTTTAAAGTATGTAAAGGCAACTAGCTGTTAGTAGTGGTGGTAGTATAGTTGGGTTAAGAGTCTAGGTGGGAGGGGATAAGGAGTGGTGTTATTCTGGATTAGAACAAGGACAAAGCCAGTGCAAATTTAAGTGGAATTTGAGCGCAGTCTTGAAAAGGCTGCTGGAAGGTAGAGTAGTTATAGAGGGTGGAAGATTGTTCCAAAGTTTAGATCTGGTACACGAAAATATGGCTTCTCCTGCTGAGTTTTTGGGTTTGATAACAGTGAGTTGATTTTTATTGCTTGATTTTAGGGGCCTAATGGAGTAATAGGGTTGGAGAAAGGTTTGAAGAGAAGGGATGTTAAGGCAGGTGGTTAATAAGTTTATGAGCGAGGGTGAGTTGATTAAATTGAAGGAGTTGTGGGAGTTCTAGCCAGTTTAGTTCTTTAAGGGAGATACAATGATGGCTGCGGTAGGTGGTTCCAGTGGCATATTTGGCAATTTTGTTCTAACAAGCATCCAGCTTGTGTAGGTCTGTCTGTCTAAGGTTGGTAAGTATGGGAGATGCACAGAATAGGGTGGAGATTAGCTGGGAATTGGCTATGGAGATTCAGTAATGAACAGTCCCTGGGGTTGGGGAATATGCCCCTTCTTTAGGGATTATGTGATACTGGAGTTAGTATATATAACTAGCAGAGTATGTAGGGGTGCAGTCTCCAACATATCTGGGTACAGGCGGACTTGCTCCCTTGTTAGTGTTCCTTCTGCATGTTCTGAGGAGGTAATCTCTATGTGTATGCACAAACATTTTGACTTGTGCATTTTGAAATGTTCTTGTTGATATTAGCCACATCAACTTAAATTTGACAAATACCACTAGATCCATATCTGTGCTTGGGTGTGCACATATATAACATTTAATGTAACTCTCATTAAATTGACTCGCATAGAGTCGAAGAAACTCAGAGTAATGAACAGCATGAGGTACTCAGTAAGGGTCTTTCTGTCATTCCTGCTAGAGGCTCGTCCTTGCATGAGGTCCTCACTAACTTAAGACTGTTTATAAGATCTCACTTAGGATTCTTTATGGTAATAATGTTTATGAGCATACTAGCTTTAGGGAGCCTAGCCAGTTTGTTCCCATCAGCTCTCCTTTGACTGAGACATTCTTAAAGTTATGTGAATGTGACATGAGTTCATGAGAGAGAAACATCGTAGGATGTTTCATAACCTTACTGACATTCAGTTTAAAGCACTTTTTGAGTTGATTTCAGATTAACAGGTTTATGTGAACCCTGCAGATAAAGGTGGTGCCATCATGCTTATGGACACTACCAAATATCCTGAAAGTGTGTATTTAATACTAAATGATGCTGATGCCATAAATGTGACATTGCTATGGTTATTCAGAATGTACATAATAGCATTCATGAACTGTTAATGGTAGGTGTAGTAAGCAGAGATTTGGATGATTACTTTATGGTTGAATTTCCTACTATTCAAATACTGTATGGCCTTCCTAAGATTTATAAGTGCTTGAGTAACCACCTGTGAGACCCATTGTCTCGGGCAGTGGGTGAGTGACTGAAGCTTTTGTCTATCTATGTTGAAAAGCAGTTATGCCCTGTTATTGATAAGACAAGTGCTGTAGTTAGGAACACTAAGCACGTTTTAATACAACTGTTTGATTGGTCTTGCAGAAATAGTATAAATGATGTCATATTGGTTACCATGGATGTAGTATCCCTGTTTACCATAATTCCTAATGAGGTAGGAATGGACTTTGTTAGGCTGTTTTTGTCTAAGAACTCCGATTATTCCACAGGTCAGATGCACCTGATATGTTATTTGCTTGACATTATACTTGGTAATAATGTCTTCATGTTTCATGACTGCTATTACCATCAGAAGGTGAGGGTGGCCATGGGAATTGTGTGTGCAAACAGTCATGCCAACATAGTGGTCGCATATTGGAATCTGTATATGTTCTAGACTGAAGTAACATTGATTTTTCCAGTACATCTCACGTTATGTATGTTTTGTGGATGATGTGTTCTTTGTATGGACTGGCTCAATAGAGAACCTGAATAATTTTGTGGACTATTTTTACATAAGACCACTATTTTTTTTTTAATTCACATTTTAAGCATTCTTGAACCTTGATAGATTTTGTGTCTTGAATACCCCTGATGATTTTGATACTCAACTCTATAGTAAACCATCCAAGAAAGTTACCTGACTTCACTACCAGAGATGCAGTCTAAGTATGTAAAGCATAATGTGCTAAAAGGGCAATTTTCTAGACATGCAAGACTGAATAGAAATGATGAGAACATCAGTTCCTCTTTTGATACCCTGAGTGTGAGGACGTTCACTCTAGGAGGTACTCTGAATATGAGATAGGGTGGCGCCTCATGAGGTTCTGTCACAGAAATGATTTGGCTAGACCCTATTTTTCTAACTATAGTGCTGACAATGTGGTAAGACAGAATAATAACAGAAATTATTTTAGAATGTGTGTGTTACCTATTCAAATTTCAAATTTCAACCTATCTGTAGTATCATTAAGAAACACTGGCATATTTTGACTAAAATGCCAGATGCAGGGACTTCTTTGGTGAAGTTTCACACTTTTGCTATAGAAACAATAGTTCCATTGAGAAACTGCTTTACTACAAACCTCTAGTTTACAATAGACCCTGTATTTCAATTAGGAAAGGGACACATCCATGCAGATTATGTAAGATGTGTAAGTACATTCAAACTGATGATACCTTTTTACATCCTGTTACTTGATGTACTTTTAATTCAATTTCTATACCGACTGTACTAGTAGCAACCTGGTCTGTTTGTCTGTGATCAACGTGGATGTTACTATGTTGGTAAGATGACTCGAATGCTGAAAAATCGTATCAGGGAACACTTATATGAAATAAGCAGATGTGACAGTAGGAATGCTTTATATAAGCATATTTGTAACACTGGTATTGAACACTCTCTTTTAAGTTTTGGAATTATTGAATGTAGGAGCCAGAGGAGGTGATATTAAAACAAAAACAGAATGCTTCGAAGTTAAATGGATGCTTCATTTTACAATCAGACAAAGGGAAAGGATTAAGTGAGCATATACCTTTAAAACCATTGCTGAAGTCTCGTGACGACCAGGTGATTTTGAACTTTCTTGGCTGTGTTTAAGCATTGTTTGTTTATTTTTAGATCTGATGAAGCATCTTTGGTGTGAAAGCACTCATCTGTTATATATTTTTTACTGTTTTTATTTTTTGGATTAAACACGTGTTTTATGCATTGCTGTGTTAGCTGGTTCTTTTGTTGTATTTTGGGATTAAACACGTGTTTTATGCATTGCTGTGTTAGCTGGTTCTTTTGTTGTATTTGCTGCAATCTCAAACATTTTTCTTAGAAGATATAGGCTTATTTACATTGGGAAAAATGCTTTTTTGCAAACAGAGTGTATGATAAAATAAAGTGCATTTAACAGCTTTAGCAAGTAATGTTCCTCTTTAAAGCAGGATTTTTAAAATAAATTATTACTTGCAGCTGCTTAAAAAATCTTAACATATACAGGTGTGGATAACTTCCTCTCAGATCTTAACATATACAGGCGTGGATAACTTCCTCTCAACATCTGTTTCCTCTGTAAACTTCAGAGATCTATTCCAAATTTCGCACTGAAGGGACAGCCTCCAGTCTGGTTCTTGCCTTCAGACATAACTTCCCTGAGGACTCCCTGGTACAATCTTTTCTTGATTCAAGACTCTGGCAAATAGGAATCTAGCAGCTATGTGAGTCCACCTAGAGCTTGAAGGTATGGTTTTCTTTAAGCTCAGCAGCCCTCCTCCCCACACACTTTGTAGGGTCTGTTCTGTGATTCATGAAATAAAATGCCTTGCCTTGTAAAGCCACAGGTACTGAGCCAAGTTAACTAATATTACAGTTTAAGACATGTCATGTATCAAACAAACCATGTAGTTACATATTCCATTTTTCTATTTCTTTTCTTTCAGTTATTTAACCATTGACTACAGTGAGCAATGTTAATTGCCAAAGTTTCTGTGGGTACTTTGCACATGTTTTTATGAAAAGAATGAGTTTTGGGAGGTCATCTCCTAATAATAAACTCCAGATAAACAGTATGCTAATAGCATGTATCTGGCACACTGTGTACATGTATTGTTTATTTTTTTTTGTTTTACACCACCAACATATCAGAAGTTTATCTGTAGTTTTGGTATAATATTAGACATTTGTTTACATTCTTGGTGTGCCATCAGCTGTACTAAATTCCCTTAAGCTCTCATTGTTTACCTGCTCACTAAAAACTGAAGCTCTCCTTGTTTGCCTGCTCACTAAAAAATGAAGCAGAAGTACAAACTGGACACACAGAACACCCAGTGACATGTGAAGCAAACCAGCGTTATACTTGTAAAGAAAAATGTAGAATAAAAATAAATCAAAACGTGGACTATGCTTCCATTCACTTCAGTATAAAAAAATAACTTCTCGCATTGCACACACAAAAAAAATGTACCCAAGTCAACCCATAGTAACGAAATGTGATTTTATAGTAATCTAACAAAAGAAAAGAATATCAGAAAAAAGTCATACATACCACAACTCCACAATTAGAAAATAGAATTACAGACAAAATAGATCTGATTTGAACAAGCTAAACTAAAGCATAATTGAATAAAAATAACACATTCTGTACTGCTAGAATACATCAAAATTAATTTACACTACAAAAATAAACATTGAGACATACTTCACAATTAGTTAAACTAGAGGAAAAATCACCCTCAAGACACTGTTTTATATATAAAAAAATGTGAATATTACCTTAAGCCCTATTCTGTACAAACTTGGCTAATTTAATACAGCCTACTGAAGTCAATAGAAAGCAACTACTCTAACCTAAAAATAAATAAGTGGAATACATGAGGGTTTGAATTGTAGAATTTTGCCACTTTTAGTGGCAAAGCCTTCTGCACAAGATATTTTATGTAACACATACACTAGACCTCCCCAGTATATTCCATGGAGTTTGGTGTGTAGTGATGGATTAAGTATACTTAAGGCCCTGGGCTGTTTTCAAACCATGCCCCCACCCCACTGTACATGTATTTTTGAGACCATGCATAAATGTATGTGTTTTTTGGATTAATCTTCCTGACTGTTTGTTTTAAATTGTAGTTCTTACTTAATACAGAAACATTTGTTATACTATGCTCTAAATTGTTAGTGTGTTTTAAATGTGGAGTTTTGAACATTTTCTTGTAAGCAGTGAAACAGCCCTGGTGGTGCAGCAGTTAGCATTGTTGTCTAACAGCAAGAGGTCCTCTGGTTCGATTCTCAGCTGGAGTGTCTTCTGTGTGGAGTCTGCATGTCCTCCCTGCGGTCAAGTAAGTTTTAAAGATATTTAGATAGGTGTGTGCATGTCTGCGTGTGCCTTCTGTGAAGGTTGGGCATGGGGCTGGCAACTTGACACCATAACTCGACTGCCAATCAATCTGTGGACCAATGATCTGCTGTGGCAACCCCTAATGGGAGAATGTGAAAGACATTGCTTAGCAGTAAAATAAAATGTATTAACCAATAATAAAAAAGTACCCATTTCAGAATATTTCAAACATAAAACGCCACTAAAACTGCTGTCCTTATAACCCAGCAATATCTGTACTCCTCAATTACATCCATTTTTTGACTATGTGCACATTACTATGGCCATTTTTATCACAATTAGACATGTAAAGTATTCCAATTTGCTTAGCACAAATACACTCCTGTTATGCAAAGACAGACTAATGACATTTTAACTTTATCAACTCCGCAGGGTCAGTCATTTGTATCCGCAGGCATCACCAAAACCCAGCAATTATAGCTACATTGATAACTGCATCATTCTCGGTCTGTGTCACAATAATATGACCAAAGTAATCTATTTAAAAATTTTTCACACAAACACAGCAGTAATCATAGTAAAGTCAATCCACAACCCCTTTTTCCTACTTTTGCACAAGGGGTCAGACTGTCACATTAACAGTGACCATCATCTAGAGCCAGTGTCCACACCATAAGTATTCAAAGTTTACACACACACACATGTCTTGCAAAGCTAGATTAAGGACTGCTTAAAAACAAGGATAACAACAAAAGCTACTTTCATCTAAAGATAGCCTTCCCACTCCACCATTATTGTTTAGCCTCGCTGTTGACTGTGTACATCCCTCTTTGTCATGAAGAAATAAATTGTATGTAAATTATTGGTAGTGTTGGATGAACTACATGAAATTGAATAGATATCATTAGCATATCACCAGAGGACCCAGCCATGCACAGTTTAAATAAATGACATTTATGATGAGAGCATTAGACATGTTAACCACCTGATAGCATATGCTAAGTCAGTATGTACAATTTCCTCAGAACTAAGTCATCTGAATAATTCCACATTAATGAGAATTATTTTTAATGCAGATGTTGCTGTTGGAAACAGACTTTTGAATTTTAGTGCTTCATTTACAAATGCAGTGTCTGCTGTCCTTGAAGAATAAATGGTTATATTGCATTACAAAACTGGTGTGCTGGTGATATTACCATAACATTTCTAGAACTAGATCAGCTATGCAATAGGGAATGGCTGGCAGAAAACAGCCACAGGTTCATAATTTGTTATTAGGGATGTAGTGCAGGAAAACATTAAGGAGACTAGCCCAAATTCTCCAAAGCATTGTCTGGTTAAGTGACTTGCATGGTTAAAGAGAAGGTAAATCAAGGTAGAAAGATTCAAACCATGCTCTCTTGGCGCAGGAAGCAGCTCGTTAACAGAACAAGTTGTAGTCCTTTGCACTGACTGTCAGAGTAATAGTTTTTAACTAAATGTAGAAATTCTTTACAATCTAATCTTGTAGAGAAGACTATCACAATAGTATGGAACAATGACTGCATTATGGATGCTAAAGATCAGAAGGTTCTGGTCGACATTATCTGAATCTGACATATGTCAGCCCCTTCACAGTTGCTGGATGCTATAAAGAAGGTACTGCAAAAATATATTACTAAAAAGTAACATGCTGAGTCTAAATTACACAATCAAGGTCTGTTCATTCATTCATTCATTCATTCGTTCATTCATTCTATATTGCAGTGAATAAAGCAAAATTGTTAAAAGACTGTATAGATGCTGCAGCAGCTTTTGTTCAACAAACCACAAGTCATAATACAAAAATCAGAAATATTACTGCATGCTTTTGGGGGGAAGGGTGGGGCTTATATGCTTGTAGGACACCTACATCCCATTTTTGACTTACCTATGTCTTTCCTGTCATCAAGAATATGGATACTGTTTTAACATCACCTGAAAGATTGATAATGCCATATTGTTGCAGCATATGCCTCCAAAGTTAAAACGATATTGTGGTGAAATGGAGCCTATGCAGGGTAATGAACCAGGCCCTGACAATCCATACAAATATCCACTTTAATTGACTGCTGTTCTGAATTAAAAAGAAACCGTGTGTATACTGTTTTCTTTACTTTTACAGTTATCACAGACTTGATTTCCTTAAAACTTTTATTTAAATTTTTAATCCAAAAACTCGAACATTTGTTTTTTTTAAATGAAGCACACTCACATTGAAACTTGAAAAAAGTAAACTTTTCCCTTGAAATCAACATTTAGTGAAAATGCATCTGACAACTCATTAAACTACAAGAGAGTCGCTGGGATTCATAATCAAGAATCACAACAAAGTACTAGTTGGCATCTAGGTGCAGGAATTTAATCAACAAATGCGCAATGCATTTGCTAACAGAGTGGGACAGACCACTGGACATGAAATGTCCTTTTTCAAGAGCCGCATGGAAGTATTGTCTGATGAAGTAACTTGGTCTGAGTCACACAGAAGACAAACAAAGGCTGAAATAATTAAATCCTATACTACAGAAGCATCTTTTTAACAGCTTGTAGCTTTGGTCATCTCCACTAGTACTAGGGAAACTATTGTAGCCCAAACACAATGCAATTCACACTTGCAGGCCTGAAAAAAAAGATAGATTAAAATGTATTCATATTTTAACTTGCAGACTTCTTGCTGTCCATTTTATTCATGCTAAATAGTAAAACACTGTCCACATTCAACAAAGCCAGGAAACAAATGATTATACCCAAAGAAGATGTCTCGTACAATGATGGTCCTGTTTACTATAATTTCCTTCCTTTAGACTGTAACTACATTGGTTCATAAATAGTTATTATTTGCAGTCCAGTCCAGGGGACCATTGCGGGGCTTAGTCCAAATTTCCATTTGCTTCAAAACACTGTCTAGTTAGTGACTTGAGCAAAGTCATACAGCAGGCAAATGAGAGGTGAGAGCAAACCCTGTAGCACAAGAACTACACCTCCTAGCCTGCACCAGCTGCCAGATTAAATTAAAAAGAGATGAGAAGGCTTCAAAGCCCATATCCTTGACACAGGAAGCAGTCCCATTAGCCACTATGCTAATTCTTAAGTTAAGAGTGAAGTTGTGGGATGCAGGAGCCAAGTATTTCTTCACACACACACACACACACACACACACACACACACACACACACACACACACTTGAGACCATTAATTACAGCTTCTTCAAGGTCACACAGTAGGCAGAAGCATATAAAATAGTTAAAACCCTGTACTCTTCACTGCAGGAAACATTATGTTAATACTGCACAGCCATAAGTGCCTGACAACTCCAAATCTCTCAAATTGTTAATAAAACATTAAGTGTTGCATGGACATGCATTTTCTAAACAATAAAAAACTATGACACTCTGGTATTATTGACTAATTGTAAACCTGTGATTTTTAACCTTCAGTGAGTTAAGAAATGTGTGAACATCTGGTAGTTAGTGCACTGCATTAAGGCTCCAAGCTATTAATGATCTGTTTCCTGCAGTCAATTTTTTTTTTAAACTTTTATTTGCCAACAGTTTGACTCTGAGCAAGCCATTTAGGTTCATAGGTTCATACTAGGCTATCTGCCTTAGCGCATTTATAAGCCTAGCCAGAGTGTGTTTGGCTTTCGCCACCCATTTTAAATTAATTTTGCTATGCCCTTTTTCGAGGTTAGTATACTGTGCCTCTGTCTAACAGTGACACAAATGTGATACCCGGGGTAAACCTATGATCTCCCATCCACTCATCAAGATTCCTCTTGAAGAGAGTCAATGATGGACTCTGCCTAACCTGGACTGGGATTTTATTCCAGAGTGAAGGAAGCCTCTGGATTATGAATCTGTCCCTCCAACATGTCCTATTTATTTCAGTGCTGAGGTTCAAGTCTCTCGAGCGCGTAGCTCGATGGGATTTGGATTTTCTGAGGTGCAGCATGTCCATTAATTCCGGGTTGGACATGGCTTTATACATCTGGCACAGATCGCCTCTGAACAGGCGGTATGCCACTGAGTAGAGCTGGAGTTTCTTTAACTGGGCATCATATGGCATCTGTTTGAGCCCTTTCATCCTCTTGGTGAGGTACTTTTGGGGTCTTTCCAGTTGCTGCAGGTGTCTGGTAACGTACATCCCAAAAGGGGCATTATACTCAATTATGGGCCTGATGAGGGATGAGTAAAGAAGCACAATGACCTCCCCTGATCTAGATGTGAATCCCTTCATGATTAGGTGGGCTATATAAAATGTTTTTCTAACCACTTTGGCCACGTGGTTGTCAAGTGAGAGATTGCTATCAACTTGGGTCCCCAGGTCCCTAATTACTACTTCTGTACTTAATGGATTACCACCTATGTGGTAATTTGTGGGCACTTTGTTTTTGCCAAAGGGGATGACTATACATCAATGGGACCAGACATTTTTGGTGTTTAGCTTGAGGCCATGGCTCTGGCACCAGTTGTCTGTTTCTATGAGGCCCTTTTGGAGGATGCTTGTGTTGGCTGGAGAGTCGATTATGGCGCCCAGTTTGCAGTCATCTGCAAACTTGCTCAGCCGCAGTCCTTCCATGTTGGCCTGTACCTCCGAGAAATATATACCGAACAAGAGAGGTCCCAGGACTGAGCCTTGTGGGACGCCACTTGTAACTGGTTTGGAGTCTGACATGGCTCCAGCAATTCTAACCATGTTGGTTCTGTCCTTGAGCCAGTTTGCAACCCATCTAGTGACATAGGGGTTTATATTTAAGCTGGTGAGCTTTTCCATAATGCCCGAGTGGGGTATTGTATCAAAGGTTTTTGTGAGGTCCAGGTAGGCTGTGTGGACCACCTTCCCCTCGTCAATGGCCTTGGTGACTGTTTCAAAGAAATTGACCAGGTTTAAGAGGCAGGATCTGCCCTTAAAGACAAACTGGGTAGGATCCAGTGTCTGTAGGTCCCCAAAATCTTTATTTATGAGGTCCATGATGATCCTTTCCATAGCTTTTGCAGACCAAGCTAGTCAGGCTTATGGGGCGATAGTGTCCAGGATCCGTTGAGGCACCACCTTTGTGGAGAGTGACCACTGTTGCTGTACGCCACTCTTTGGGTACATATCCTGTAGTAAGGCTGAGATTGAACAGTAGTTTTATGTTTGGGTTTAGCTCTTCTTGGAGTTCATGTAGGATGCAGCCCGGGACACTGTCTGGTCCCATTGATGCTGTGTTTTTTGCTTTGGAGAGGGCGGCTCTTACCTGAGCATCTGAGATGTCAGGGGGGCAGCACTCTGCTGGGATAGATATTTGCCCTTTTGGTGGGGAGGGGGGGGGGGGGAAGATTGCGCTGAACCTATCAGCCCTTTAGTGGGGGAGGGAGAAGTTTGCCTTGCTTGGGGAGGGGGGGTGCCCTTTTGAGGTGGGAGAGATGTTGGCAATGTCTGTGGGTTCGGTGTATTTTTTGTCATTTTGGACTAATTCTGAGCATATCTGGGAATTCCCACCCAGGTTCCTAACATAACTAAAGAAAGCCTTGTGATTATCCTTAGTGTCCTGTGCAATTTTTCGCTATCCTTAGACGATTTTATGAGTGTCCGTAGTTTTTTGCTAATACTGATCAGAGATGCCTTCCCTTTCTGGGATTTTGCTCTCGTAGTAGCTTCCTCCTTCTATTGTATAGTTTGTTTATGGCTGGGGTCCACCAGACAGGATGTCTGCCTTTGGAGGATTGGGTCTTGGTTTTATTTGGGATTGCATGATCCATGCATTCCTGAGGGTGTTCATAGAATGCATTTATAAAGGATTCTGCAGTCTGGGCTGTATTTTCCATAGGCCCTGGGGCTTTGAAGGATTCCACCTCAGTTTTGAGGAGTGTGAAATTTGCTTTAGAGAAGGTTTTCACTGTGGTTTTCTGGGCAGGGGGTGGGGTCGGGATGTGAATATCCAGTGAGATTAGTTTATGGTCTGATCTTACCAGTGAGGGATACACTTCTGGTCTGGAGCATAGAGTCCCCATGTTGGTGATGATCAGGTCCAGTATGTTTTCCCCTCTTGTGGGAGTGGTAACAAGTTGTTCCATAGCATTTGAGTTTATAAATTCTAGGAACCTTTGGGCTAGGGTGTTGGAGCTAGAGTAATGCTCCCAGTCTCTATTTGGGTAGTTGAAGTCGCCCAGTATAATGGTGTTTGGAGAGACCTTCATATTTTCCAGTGTTCTCAGGAAGGCCGACTGGGGTTCCTGGGTTTGGGAGGGTGGTCTGTAGCAGGCTATAAACTGGAAGGCAGTTTTACCCACTGTTAGTTGCACATGGCTAGTCTCTGATGCTTTGTGCTGTGCCACCAACCTGGAGGTGTGGGTATCTTTGACAAATATTGATACTCCCCCTCCTTTTGTGGTTCAGTCCAAGTTTTAAGGCCGAAAAGCATGGTATGAGGTATAACCTGGTAGTGCTGGGATGCACTCAGGAGCCTTGAACCAGGTTTCTGTTACTGCACAGATATCGATGTTCTCCATGCTAAGGAGAGTTTCGAGTGCATGCATCTTGAGGTTTAGACTTCTGGTGTTGAGTAGCATTACTCTTAGTTTCTTATCCCTTGTGATACCTATGGAGGTGGGTTTGTCTTTTGAGCCTTGCCTAAAAAAGGCACTATGGGGTAGCAAGAGCCTTTGCCAATATCCGAAAGCCCAGGGGTGACAGGTGCAAGCCGTCCCTAGCGAAGCATCGTGGCTTGTTGAGCTTGACATCCCAGGCTGACAAGCATTGGATCCCCTTTCACCAGACAGTGCTGTGATACAAAATAAATCTCCTTTAACAATTAGGAGAACTCAAACTTTCTAAATGTCTTTCCACCTGGAATGGACACACAGACACACACTCCCTCTTGCATCTTCTTCCTGTTTACTCCCTGGATGAGCATTGGAAAAAGAGGGACTTTTTTTTTTTTTTGCTGTGCAGGTTGCTCTATAGGTGTGGATTAGTTAAATTGATTTGTCAGCTGGCCATAGACCTCCTGAAGCTGTGATCAGTAGATGGACACCTACCCTGTTATAATCCACCACTGCTTGTTTGTGATACATTGAGCAGCTTGTACTATAGGTTTAGAGATCAAGCTTCATAATGAGTGAAGCAGTGAGTCATGAACTACATTTTATAATCTTACAGTACCGGAAATTTCATGTATTCCACAGTCCAGACACCTGTTTATTCCACTTGTGTCTTTTAGGTCAAAGTAGCATTTCCTGATTAGCTAGTTATAGTCAGTGTTTTACTTTTTTTTTAAATTGTAGTATGCATGGAATTCTATGTGGAATTTTGTGGTGGGCAGTGCTGTTTCTGTGGGTGCAGGTGTATGTGTGTACATTTGTGTGTGCAGTATATGAAGTTACAATGCACTGAAGTGAAAGGGAGATGTGGTTCCTGTTTTACATTATTTTTTATTCTGTTTAATTGTTTTTAAAATATATATTTATGTATGGAATGTTTTAGGTAGGCTAGAGAGTTTGAAGGTTGTGTATCTCCGTTATAGGTTCATAGATTAGTACTGGGGTAACTGCCATTGTGGGCCATTTTAAGCCTAGCCAATTAACCCATGTGAGAATCAAGCCCAGCGCATTGTGTCTGTAAGGAAAATATCTTATAATCATTTTGCCAACTTCCCCAATACATGTGTATTGTGCTACATTTTGCTTTAGTTTTACAAGCAGTTTAAATATTGTCAGTTTTGGACACTTCAGTAGCTTTGATACAACAAGGATGTCGACAGTCTTGTGGGGATACCTAGCAGTGTAGCCGAGCAAAACGTTGTCCACACTGAGTACTAGATACGCATTTCTATCAAGCTCTTTATGTGGGTACTGCTATTAGGATAAATACGTGTGTGTGTATAGACACAGATATTCTATCATCCTTGATAAACTCGCACTTCATTGGCCTACCACTTGATTCTCCCACTCTGGTGACTTAGATATCATCGAGTCTCTGTAATGGCCACTACCGCGTGACCATGTGTCCAAGGGTGCAGGTCAAAAGCAGTGCTTCCCCTGCAGGTGATGGAGTTGAGTTGACAAAGTTTTATCAATGGATTGGGATGTGACCAAACCATGCTTGGCCATCCTGATTATAACAAGATTATAACAAGAGTGAGAGAGATCTCTTCAGGAATTACTTGATTGCCGTGTGTGAGATATACTACCCCACTGTTATTTGTTGTGCTATTACAGATTTTTTAAAATATCATCTGAAAATTATTTTACCAGTCATAGCCAGTTTAATCACACTTTATAATGATACATTCTGTGGCTTTCTGCCACTATCAGATGAGGAGACAGGTGTGCCTTACTCAGATGCCCAGATTTCAAGAAACTGCACTAAGTAACTTAATTTTATTAATGATGGTGTTTTTGCCAGAGTATTTTGCTTTGAGTGTGTTATTTTGGAATCCAGGAAAAGAGCAGTAGTCATTCTTTTTGTTCAGTCTATGACATTGTGCTCTGATCGAATAAGGCTTTGTAGATTTTACACTTGTCTTACTTTTCCACGTCATGATTGAAGAGTCCTCTGGCTTAGTCTAGTCACCTCGCCAAGAAATTAATAAATAAATTAAAGATCAGTTTATGCAAGGATTTATGCTTTTCTCTCTGTGTGCATCTTTATAGAATATTATTAAATGGACAAAGCCCTGAGCTATGGTTCATACTCTTAACACACTCCTGTACTTTGGGTATATTCACATTCATACACATCCTGCCATATTAAATCCACATACAAATTGCTTTTCATCCTTTATACTGAAGTCCATGAGACAGCAACATTAATAGCAGGCCATTACTTAACATTATACATTTCATATTAGTTCTTCAAAGAGCACTGTTTATCTGGATGAGGTTGATGCTATTGTTTTTATCACATCCATCAGCCGAGCATTATTTAATGGCTCTAATTGTCTAGCTCTTTGGTATTATTTCCTTCTTTTCCAGTATTCTTAAATTTCATCATTGTCAGTTACCATATGAATGCTACCCTATGCCCTGGAATAACATATAGGTAAGCATGTGTTTACTAATACCAGATTGTGACATGCATTTCAATTACACTAGTACACTTTCTTGATCCTAAGTGTACACTGCCTCTGATATGTTTACTCAGGTTCTCAGGAAAACATTCCCATGGCAGCACTGACCTGGAAAGGTCCTTTAGAGTATCTTCTGAAATGCTCTTGGATGATCATTGTTATTATTTGAATTGAATCATCAGTCACAATTTATTCATTAAAGTAGCTTTGAAACTGTCTTGGAATAGAACCCTCGTCTATCATGGTATGCAAACAATGAAATGCCAGCAACGTTTACAATAAGAGATATAGTGTGGAATTCTTCTTGACGTAAAAAAGTGATGACACTGAAAATGCTGTTGTCATCTGTTTCTCAGCTGTATGTCAGGTTAAACATCATGTTGGGGAATTCAGTAAAGTTCAGGTTGACCTGCTGAATGCTGGATGGCTCCTAACCATTATATTAACTTTCCTTGGTAGTGGCTTATCATAAGTCAGTTTCTATCCACTGATTCTATGTTGTGTAGCTGGTAACCATGTCATAAGTGGTTTGTCTTCTACTTATTTATAGGGCTGATATTGGTACTATTACAAAAAGTCCATTTCTTGAAACAACTTTGTCTGATGCTCATTAATTCTGTAATCTTTGCTAAACCCTTACTGCTAAATTGTGAAACGTCTTGCTGGTATCTTGCTTCATTGCTAGGAATGTGTGTGTTGACAGTAAACATTCTTGTTCTGTTGGGGCTTTCTATCTGGGTTCATGCATGTGGCAGCCTTCTTTGATGTTTGCACAAATCTTTCAGCCAACTCATTCATGACTGGGTGGTGAGTTACAGATGTTAACTGCGTAATGACATTTTGTTTCATTAATGCTTTTAATTCCTCTGGCATGAATGCTAACTGTTCAGTCAGACTATTTCATGTGGACATTGTCCCTGTAAGTGATATTGCTTTTTTTAAGGCAGCATTTGCAATATACAGAATACTTAAGATGATTTAGGATGGACATCCAGTGCAGCTAGAAACACAAAGTCCAGGAGCGAGCCTGCAGAATTCGTATGAATGCATTGCAGTGGTGAAGGCTGATTCTCAAAGTTTCAGACTTGCAAATGGTGGTGCCGTGTGTGTAGTTTTACATCCAGTGCAGCTTTTGTTTAGGTTTTCAATTTCCTTATCACTCCCATGATGCTATACAAAACTTTGGGCAGGGATCTGTCTACCTGTATGTCTATCCTGCATTGTTGACCGTGGTAGAGCGCTGAACCATATGGATCATTTTCAGGCCAGTCCAGGGTAAGCACAAAAAAAATTAAATGCAGCAAAATCTAAATAGATGCAATATGAATACAATAAAAACAGAAATATAGAAGAATGTAAAGAGATGCAATAAAAACTAAATATAAGCAAAAGTTAGTTACACTTAGTGAAAGTGTCTGAATAAAATCGGAATTCAATAAACACTGAGGTACAGTATAAATATTAAGTAATGTATACAGAGAGTGTGTGTGTGTGTGTGTGTGTGTGTATATATATATATATATATATATATATATATATATATATATATATATATATATTGATTGGACAGCACAGTGGTGCAGCGGTTTAACGTTGTCACCTCACAGCTTGAGTTCCTCCAGTTTGATTATTAGTTGGAGTACTTCTGTGCAGTGTCTGCATATCCTCCCTGCATTCATGTGTGTTTCCTCTGGGTACTGCAGTTTCCTCCCATGTTACAAAGACATGTGTCTGGAGCGTTTCTCCCTGGGCCTCTGCTGAAAACTGGCTCATTCCAAGTCGGACTTTCCCGGTAAACAAATGTTAAATAAATAAACAATTCTGCTGAAAGCATGACCATTTAGCTGTTTTATTATATATATATATATATATATATATATATATATATATATATATATATATATCCTAGGTCCCTATGTTTGTGTAGGCAATTTTAAGAGAACTTTGAGGAGTCCGGGCCACTGCAATTGCAACACAAATATGGTTATTTATGTTGCCACTTGTTTATCCTGCCCAGCATTCTACATAGGTATGACCACTAGAAAGCTAAGACAAAGAATTTTAGAACACTACAGAGATATAAAAAATAAAATAAAATAAAAAAAACACTAATTCATTATATATCCACACGAATAATTGTCTAAATTTCAAAAAGTTTATATTCTTTGTTATAGATAGGCTTTACACAAAAGAGTTTGGGGGTGATTATAAAACTATTCTGGAGGTAAGGGAATGCCTATGGCAGATAAGATTGGATGCTAGTAATGCTCCGGGTATTAATGATACTCTTTCCCTAGCGTGCATTTTAAGACATAAGGCAGCATGCATTTGATATACAATAATTCAAACATACATCTATGAAAACAGATACCAGTTTTTGCTTTGTTTAGATTTTAAACAATATATGTTGTTGTTTCTGGTTTGATCAATTGCATTGTGAACTTAGTATACTGTATCAAGAAACACTGATTTTTCAAAAGACAAAGACTTATTTAACAAATACTTAAGGGGTTAACTAATTAACTACTTGATTTTTGTTTAATTATGTATTAATTGACAAGTGTATTTAAAGCTTGACTTTAATGAAGTTAACTGGCTCTGAAGATTCCCAGGAGGGTGAAAGTGCTTAGTCAGTGATGTCTTTTTTTTGGTTCCTTATATTTGGATAATAAAGGTTCAGTGATTTTACCTGCAGTGTTACCTAAGTGCTTTTCTATTTATAAATTTCTGGTGAGTACCTCTGCATATGATGGTTTATGTGTTGAGAGCATGATTTGTGCAGGAGGTGTAGTATGTGAGCTGACAACCTGTTCAATGTGACTGTTCTGTGAACAAGCAAGCAAGGATTCCAAATTCTTAGTGTATATGCATCTCTCACAAATTGAGCTTGAGTGGTTTAGGAGTAGTGGGTTGTCTGTGTACATGAGGCAATCGCTATATTGCTTCAGGATACCCGTGTCAGTCAGGCTGGCAGGCGAAACTGAGGAAAACTGACCACCCATGATACTTGGTGTATAATGCAGTATTTTGGGGGTGGGTTAAGTTAGTAGTTAGATGTTCTGATAGTGAGCTTGATTACACGACATGGAAATTGGTCTAAATTTGCATGTTTAAATGGAAGAAAACCAATTAAAAGTTGTGATCTCTGTTCAACCAGTAGCTGTTTGGTCTTAACAACGATTCAGTCACTGGTGATCTGGTTTAGTTAGCAAGCTTGTAAATCTACACACATGGTTGAACATGATCTTTACAGAGTGTATTTTTTTCTTGGAAGCTGAAGCTATATTAGGTAAACCATGTTTATACCTTTTGGAGGGAGGAAATGTTATATTTTTAAAGATCCAAAAAGAAAGCATTAGTTTTTTGCTGTAGCCATATTTGTGAGTTAATGTGATTATGAAAATTTAACTGAGAGTCAAGCCAAATCCCTTGTTAGTGAAAGTGTCCAGTATGTTCCATCGAATAAAAGTTATTGTAACTATTTACAGCTAAAAGAGATTGTGGATAGCTTTATTTATTTATTTTTATTTGGGAATGTAGTACTGAGCATCATAGCCCTGCATTTTTGTTTTACTTAGTTTGAGGACAAAGTTAATTTATTGATGGCATGGATAGAGTTGATTTAGGTTATTTATATTTCTTTTCTTGATGTTGAAAGTGGAATGACTACAGCTGTATATATTTTACTGTGTCCTCTACATTTAATATGATTGATAGCTGTCAGTGGTGAGCCAGTTAATAACAGTAAACAATAGAACTGGTGATAGTACTGTGCCTTGGGTTAGCCCTTTGGTCAAATTGGCTTTAGAAGTTTGCGATCCCTTTTTGACCATGAAGCTTCTGCTAGATAAATAATTTTATAAGCCAAGCAGTTTGACAAACTCTTATGGATGTTGGTGAAGTGAAAAATACAGTATAATCTGAGTCAAAGGCCTTGGTGAGGTCAAAGGTAGATCATCAGGTTACCTTTGTCTATGTGGAGTAGAATGTCATCAGTTTAACTGTAATGGGCAACCATGGTTCTTATGCTAGGCCAAAAGCCATGTCATTGTAATAAGAGTCCGTATTTTTGTACTTAATTGCATAACTTTTATTTTACCGTATTATATTATGTTCCAAGATGCCCAACATGTATTGAATGAATATATGTATGTGTGTATTATACCAGCACTCTGGCATATAACTTGTGTGGAATTACTGCTCTGGAGTGACAGAGAAGTCTCCTGACATGCTCATAGCTGATTCATCCAGGCAACAAAAGCATGTTTAGTCTGTCATCACCTTTAGACTGTCCCTTTACAACTAAAGTGTATAATTTAGATAAACCTAGATTGTGTTGGTGTTCAGTCTTTTCAGAAGGTAGCTTTGACCGCCTGTTGGAATTTCTGTGCTCTTGTATACCCTTGTGTTCATTGTCTTATGAAATCTCTCTTGAAAACTGGGGAAAACATTATAGTCACTCTGCTGTCATTATGAATACTCCTCCTTGTTTATAGACTGAATAGCAATGGTTGGTCAGTCATCCATGATAATTGCAAATCTGCTTCCATACCAATATTGGTTTAATTTCTGCAGTCTGTCGCACAAGTCTAAATGTTACTAAGTCAATGTATGACCAGCTTTGGTCACTGATTTTTTAGACAAACTATCCTGAAGTTTACAGTAGAACACCAATAGTGCCATATAGCAGATCATCACAGTGCAGTTTAATGGACGAGAATGGACGAGAATGGATCGGAGTCGGTAAGCATTTCATCTGCATAACCATTTTTTTTTCATTCTTTTGAAGTTGTCTTTGCAGTCCTGTACCCATTTCTATTCAGAGCAATTCTTGTTGAGAGGTCAGCTAGAAATTTGTGGAAATAATTCACTAATCCCAAGTAGGGTCCACCCTGAGGCATATCCTGGGATCTAGCTCCCCTAGCACAGCTGCAGTCTTGTCTTGGTTACTTGTATAGCTCATTTATGTGCATCCCATGACCGCAATACAAAATTTAATCATACACATCTCTTTGCTTTAAGCCAGCATTCCTTTAGCATTTCTTGAACCTTTGATAGGCTGTCCAGGTGTCCTTCATCATTCCTTCCCTTCACTAGGATACCATGTAGATATCACTGCATATTGGAATTTCTTGTAGTAATTAAGCCATTTCCTCCACTCAGAACATTCATCAGTCATACTGGAATAGTCCTTTTATGCATGTATTTAATGTTTCTTTATGATTGCTCCAGCTCAGGTCTCACCAATTTCACTTGCTCTTAAAAGCACAAAGGTATCTTCATTTAAAGACAGGGAATTTTGCATAGTTATTACCAGTGAGTAAACACCGATTTCAAGATCATAATAAGTATGGACTTATCATAGATTGCATCTTTTGAGTACGAGCTCTGAAGGGCCATTTGAAGCCTAGCGCATTACCCAAGGACAGCATCAAACCCTGATCTTCTAACTATAAGGTGAAGACCTTAACCATTATGCCAAATCCACCCAACTGAAAATCAAACCTTGTACCTTGTGTCTGTGAGGTAAACACTTTTATGCCAGCCCCCAACATTGTATAAAATATGAATAGATGAGCTTCTGAATCTGAGGTCATTGGAATGAATTCATTAAACTGGCAGCTCATTCAAATATGGAGTAATGTAAAGGAGCCCCTTGCACCCCACCTCATTAATAAATAGATATCTGCACATATATATACATAAATTATATATGCGCACACACAGATCATAATCATCAGCCCCCTTTTCTACACAGAGTTTGGGTTGCCATGTCAACTGTCGCCACATCTGTCTGTTCAGTGTCATATCTAATACTCCATATTTCCACAAATTTTATATATAGCATTATATAAACTATAGTCTTCAGAACACTATTTTCAGGCTTGATTTTTTTTTTTTGAATAGTGTTTTTTTTTATTCTCATTTCAGCCTTTTACTCGGTGACATTCTGCAGTTCAAGGGGCTGTGTGCAAGTCTTTTATAGTGAACCTGAAACATGCTTAGGTTTGTTTTTTGGATCATGCCGTTTCTTCTTTAATTGCTACATTCATGCATTTGCCCCTTTTATATAGCTATTACTACTGTATCTTGCCACTTGTTTGCTTCCTTGTACTGTTAGACACACACACACACACACACACACACACACACACACACACACACACACACACACACACACACACACACACACACACACACACAATCATCCATGTATATTATGTATGACTTCTCTGTATAGTGACCCCAGAAAAATTCCCTTCCGGCCCCCCGGGGGGTTTCCCCTTTCCCCTTCCCCCCGGAGGGGGGTTCCCCCCTCCCTGGAATTTTGGTTTTTCCGGGGGGGGAGGGGAAATTTTTCCCCTTTCCCTTTTTAGGGGAAGAGGGCCCCTTGTAAGGGAAGGGAAGGGGGGCCCCAAAATTGTAAAAAACTTCCCCGAGTCTGTCACTGGATACTTCTGACTTTGATGAGTCAGGAGGGATCCCCCTAGATCCCCCTCTTGAGGATATCTCCTTCTCAGACATCCTAGAACTTCTGAAACAGAGGAAACTGGCCCACCTCAAACAATCCCTCTGAGGATAAGTCAGTATACCTAGAGGTTGGGGCTGCTTGATCTCTGGCCCTCCACCTCCTGGGTGTCTCGCACTTCTAATTCCCTCTTATGCAGGTTATTGCACTCCAGTAGCAGCATGTAAGCAGCTCCTAGACTCCTTGGTAGAGCCAGTCCCCTAGAGTGGGCTCTTTCAAAATTTAGATCACTGCCCGAGTGACAAACAATTCCTTACTAAGGGTGTCCCCTGATGCCATGGCAGGCTGCGGCCACCAAAAAGGAATCCTTCTGGTGCAGATCCTTCCTCGTGTCTGGGCTCGCTCCATCCTCCTCTAATAAGGACTCTAGGACCAGCGGATAGGTACGGCAAGCGGATGTTTTCCTCAGCTTACCTTGCTATGCATTCGCTTGAATTACTGCTAATGGTCACTTCACCCTAGACTCCAGAGATATCCTGAAGGAGCTGGAGAAGTAGTTCAGGATCCTAGCAGCTGCAGGGCTCAAGAAAAAAAAATTGCTTCAAGAAAGGCTAGGGAACCCTCAATTCCATTGCAAACTCCTCCATGTAAGCTAATATCTTATGTCATGCGGATGGATGGTAGGAGCCAGCGAGGTACAGGTGTGGTTCTAGACGCCAAGCCTGGATGCGCTGTGTGATTTTATGGATCTCCTTTACAAGTCCCTTCACAAATTCTCCCTTTGATGGGCTTCACTTTGTTTGGCCCTCAGGCATGAAGGAAACCCTGACCAGGTATGCAGGACTGCAAGACTCTTTTCTGCTGTTGGAGTCCTAAGTTTTTCCACCTCTTTCTAGACCTTTTATCCCAAAGGACAGAAGGGCGGAAGATGTGGTTCCAGAATCCCAAGGAGTCACGCCCAGATTCACGTGGGTCAGCTTCTACTCCCTAGAGGCAGAGGGAGTAAATGTTCAACAACAGACGCCTAGAGGCAGAGGGGGTCCTAAGAACCAGGGAAACAGGGAGCCTCTCTGACAAGCCCTTTCAGCATCCCTGAGGTGTTCGGCTGTCCCTCCTTGAGGCAGTCGGGGAAGATTATCACTGTACCCAGAAGCCTGGCATTCCTCATTCAAGACAGATGGGTACAGTCGATCATATCCAAGGGTTACATAATTCCTTTCGCAGGAAAGTCCTTCCCTCAAGTTCCCTTCCAGATGTACCACCCGGTCTAAGGGAGATTGCAGAGTCAGAACGTAGAAAACTACTGCAAAAAGAGCCATTCAGCCAGTTACAATAGACCATTCAGAGTCCGAATCTACTTTCGTTCTTTTGGTCCCCAAAAGACGGGAGACTGGAGACCAATATTGATCTCAGCAGACTCAACAAGTCTGTCAGGAAGACAAGATTCCTAATGGTCACTCTTCAGTCAATTCTGCCCTTCTTACAGAAGGACAACTGGATGTGCTCAATAGATCTCAGGATGCATACTATCACATCAAAATTCACAGACGCCTCCAGGAGATTTCTCCGCCGCTGGGGTCCAGTCATTTCCAGTTCAGAGCCCTGCCCTTTGGTCTCACTACAGCCCCCAGAGTGTTCACCAAATGCATGGCAGTGGTCACGGCTCACCTGAGACGCCAAGGATTCCAGGTGTTTCAGATCTCGACGACTGGCTCCTGTCAGCCACCACTCAGGCATTAGCTTATACAAGCCAGGGATTACACAATAGACCTTTGTTCTCATTTGGGCATCTCAATCAACTTCGAAAAGTCATCCTTATCACCCTGCCAGTCTATTACCTTCCATAGGCTTAAACTTAAACACTGTTCGGATGTCAGCTACCCTTACAGAACAAAGAGTTTCAGACATTCAGACTCATGTCAGGATCATTCTGGCCAGCAAGAAAAATATGTACAGGCCAGAATGGTTCTAAAGGTATTAGGTCTCATGGCTGCGCCATTACCTTCTTCCCCTGGCCTCGATTCTACATGCCTTCTTCAGTGGATGCTGTCTGCCGGGTCACACAGTGGTCATACCAGCAATCTTCCAATGCGTCACCAGATTCTGCAGACACCGACATGCAAAGAGCATCTTGCTTGGTGGATCACATCGCCTCAGGTTCACCAAGGCAGGTACTTTGTACCCCCATCCCCGATAGCCACTGTCACCACGGATGCCTCCCTGATCGGGTGGGGGGGCCTATCAGGGCAGGATGGTTCATGGGACGTGGCAGCCGCTCGAAAGTACCATCTGCACATAAATGTCCTGGAGATGAGAGCAGTGCTTTTAACGCTGCAAGCCCTCAACGACTTTCTTCCCGTAGGGACAATTGCAGTCCACACAGACAACATGTCTGTAGTTTGGTATATCAACAAACAGGGCGGAACCAAGTCCTACCCCTTGTGTCGAAGCCAGACTATGGCAATGGGCGATCTCCTCTCATCGGTTTCTGGTAACAACGCATATCCCTGGGAAAACCAACATTATAGCGGATAGATTGAGCAGAGCTATCCTCATGCCTCACGAGTGGTCTCTCAAGCAATCTATAGCGGAGGAGATTTTTCTGGAATGGGGTCAGCCCATGTTGTATCTTTTGCTACTCCCCAAAACAGCAAATGTCCAGACTTCTTTCAGCCTCTTCCTCTATCAGGCCATCCCCCAGAGACGCTCTGACCCAGGATTGGCCCCAGGACTTTTTATGCCTTCCTCCATTTCCTCTGATCCCTCAGGTGATCCAGAAAGCTACCGCTTTGAGAGCCAAATTGATTCTCATTGCCCCTTACTGGCCTCGACAAGTTTGGTTCCTGCTCCTCCATCATCACCTTTGTGCAGCTGCAGCATCTGACCCAGTACCAGATCTTCTTGATTCACCAATCGGGTCAGCTGCACCGGCCAATTCCTTCTCTCAACCTCACAGCATGGTTGCTCCACTTCCTTCCTTAGCCAGGTTTCCTTTGATCTCTAACCCAGTTAGAGACATCATAGTAGTTTCACCAAAAATCCTCTACCAGGAGGATTTACACAAGCAAATGGAACGCTTTCTCTTATTGGGCTAAGGCCCAAAATATTGATCCTTTTACTGCCCTGTTCAGGCAGTTCTGGACTTTAGCAGAGATTTTCATGCAGGCTCCTCTTCTTCCACAGTCAGAGTTCAATTGGCTGCTATTTCCAATTTTCATGTCGGGATAGTAGATCATAATATTATGTCCCATAGGCTCTGCAGGGCCTTCTTGAAAGGAATTTTCCTACTAAAGCCTCCAATCAGGAATCCTCCTCCTCAGTGGGATCTAAATTTAGTGCTGACATCCTTGATTCTTCCCCCTTCGAGCCAGCTGGTTCTTGTTCCCTGAAATATCTTTCTTGTAAAACATTATACCTAGTGGATATTACATCTGCCAGGAGGTTGTCTGATCTTCATGCTCTTTCGGTTCGACCCCCCTATTTGGTTTTTCACAAGACAGAGTATCTTTGAGAACTAACCCAACCTTTTACCTAAGGTCGCCTAAAGAACAATTTGAATCAATCCATTGATCTCCCGGTATTTTTCCCTCAACTATTCAGATAGAGCTGAACAAAAGCTACATTATCTTGATGTCCACCGTCAACTTAGATATTATTTGGACAGAACAAAAAAATTTAGGAAATCTAATCAACTTTTGTTTCCTATGGATAATAAAAAGGCCTTCCTGTTTCTAAAGTGACTTTGTCCAGATGGCTTTCTCGTCATCTCTGAAATTTATACTAGGGGAAAACAGCTGTGCTCAAACCTAAAGCACATTCAACTAGGAGCTTAGCTACTTCTACAGCTTTTCAAGCTAGACTTCCTTTGGACACTATTTGTGCAGCGCCACTTGGGCCACCTCACACTTTTGTTTCCCATTACAAATTGGACTTGGCCTCCAGGGACAGAGCCAGTTTTGGCTCTACAGTCCTCAAGAGTTTGTTCCATTGAGCCACCCAGGATAGAGGTGCTAGGGACGCTGGGTCCCATCAAGCAAGAATGAAGGCTAGATTGACAACTTAACATTAAGAAGTTATGTACCTACCATAACGTTCCATGTTGTCTTCTGCTTCTTTCTTGCAACCCTCCCTCCTTCCCCTGGCCTGGACAGACCTTGTATAAGAAACTGTTATGCTAAAGACCATTCAGACCTGGTCCTTTTTCCATCTGTAAGTTTCTTTCTTCCTTTGGGAAGTATTTTATGCTTGTTGCTATTGCCCTTGTCAGCAAACGAGATCTGGGTACCACCGCCTTGCATCATGGGATATGGGGCTGCCTCGAGCTGGTAAAAGTGACTCTCGAGCTTAGTGCCGAGTCGAGCCGAGGGATCGGCTCCGAACCCATCAAGCAAGAAAGAAGGCGAGAGAAGACAACTAACATGGAACGTTATGGTAGGTACATAACTTCTTATTTTTAAAGATCCAAAAAGAAAGCATTAGTTTTTTGCTGTAGCCATATTTGTGAGTTAATGTGATTATGAAAATTTAACTGAGAGTCAAGCCAAATCCCTTGTTAGTGAAAGTGTCCAGTATGTTCCATCGAATAAAAGTTATTGTGACTATTTACAGCTAAAAGAGATTGTGGATAGCTTTATTTATTTATTTTTATTTGGGAATGTAGTACTGAGCATCATAGCCCTGCATTTTTGTTTTACTTAGGTTGAGGACAAAGTTAATTTATTGATGGCATGGATAGAGTTGATTTAGGTTATTTATATTTCTTTTCTTGATGTTGAAAGTGGAATGACTACAGCTGTATATATTTTACTGTGTCCTCTACATTTAATATGATTGGTAGCTGTCAGTGGTGAGCCAGTTAATAACAGTAAACAATAGAACTGGTGATAGTACTGTGCCTTGGGTTAGCCCTTTGGTCAAATTGGCTTTAGAAGTTTGTGATCCCTTTTGACCATGAAGCTTCTGCTAGATAAATAATTTTATAAGCCAAGCAGTTTGACAAACTCTTATGGATGTTGGTGAAGTGAAAAATACAGTATAATCTGAGTCCAAAGGCCTTGGTGAGGTCAAAGGTAGATCATCAGGTTACCTTTGTCTATGTGGAGTAGAATGTCATCAGTTTAACTGTAATGGGCAACCATGGTTCTTATGCTAGGCCAAAAGCCATGTCACTGTAATAAGAGTCCGTATTTTTGTACTTAATTGCATAACTTTTATTTTACCGTATTATATTATGTTCCAAGATGCCCAACATGTATTGAATGAATATATGTATGTGTGTATTATACCAGCACTCTGGCATATAACTTGTGTGGAATTACTGCTCTGGAGTGACAGAGAAGTCTCCTGACATGCTCATAGCTGATTCATCCAGGCAACAAAAGCATGTTTAGTCTGTCATCACCTTTAGACTGTCCCTTTACAACTAAAGTGTATAATTTAGATAAACCTAGATTGTGTTGGTGTTCAGTCTTTTCAGAAGGTAGCTTTGACCACCTGTTGGAATTTCTGTGCTCTTGTATACCCTTGTGTTCATTGTCTTATGAAATCTCTCTTGAAAACTGGGGAAAACATTATAGTCACTCTGCTGTCATTATGAATACTCCTCCTTGTTTATAGACTGAATAGCAATGGTTGGTCAGTCATCCGTGATAATTGCAAATCTGCTTCCATACCAATATTGGTTTAATTTCTGCAGTCTGTCGCACAAGTCTAAATGTTACTAAGTCAATGTATGACCAGCTTTGGTCACTGATTTTTCAGACAAACTATCCCGAAGTTTACAGTAGAACACCAATAGTGCCATATAGCAGATCATCACAGTGTAGTTTAATGGACGAGAATGGACGAGAATGGATCAGAGTCAGTAAGCATTTCATCTGCATAACCATTTTTTTTCATTCTTTTGAAGTTGTTTTTGCAGTCCTGTACCCATTTCTATTCAGAGCAATTCTTGTTGAGAGGTCAGCTAGAAATTTGTGGAAATAATTCACTAATCCCAAGTAGGGTCCACCCTGAGGCATATCCTGGGATCTAGCTCCCCTAGCACAGCTGCAGTCTTGTCTTGGTTACTTGTATAGCTCATTTATGTGCATCCCATGACCACAATACAAAATTTAATCATACACATCTCTTTGCTTTAAGCCAGCATTCCTTTAGCATTTCTTGAACCTTTGATAGGCTGTCCAGGTGTCCTTCATCATTCCTTCCCTTCACTAGGATACCATGTAGATATCACTGCATATTGAAATTTCTTGTAGTAATTAAGCCATTTCCTCCACTCAGAACATTCATCAGTCATACTGGAATAGTCCTTTTATACATGTATTTAATGTTTCTTTATGATTGCTCCAGCTCAGGTCTCACCAATTTCACTTGCTCTTAAAAGCACAAAGGTATCTTCATTTAAAGACAGGGAATTTTGCATAGTTATTACCAGTGAGTAAACACCGATTTCAAGATCATAATAAGTATGGACTTATCATAGATTGCATCTTCTGAGTACGAGCTCTGAAGGGCCATTTGAAGCCTAGCGCATTACCCAAGGACAGCATCAAACCCTGATCTTCTAACTATAAGGTGAAGACCTTAACCATTATGCCAAATCCACCCAACTGAAAATCAAACCTTGTACCTTGTGTCTGTGAGGTAAACACTTTTATGCCAGCCCCCAACATTGTATAAAATATGAATAGATGAGCTGCTGAATCTGAGGTCATTGGAATGAATTCATTAAACTGGCAGCTCATTCAAATATGGAGTAATGTAAAGGAGCCCCTTGCACCCCACCTCATTAATAAATAGATATCTGCACATATATATACATAAATTATATATGCGCATACACAGATCATAATCATCAGCCCCCTTTTCTACACAGAGTTTGGGTTGCCATGTCAACTGTCGCCACATCTGTCTGTTCAGTGTCATATCTAATACTCCATATTTCCACAAATTTTATATATAGCATTATATAAACTATAGTCTTCAGAACACTATTTTCAGGCTTGATTTTTTTTTTTTGAATAGTGTTTTTTATTATTCTCATTTCAGCCTTTTACTCGGTGACATTCTGCAGTTCAAGGGGCTGTGTGCAAGTCTTTTATAGTGAACCTGAAACATGCTTAGGTTTGTTTTTTGGATCATGCCGTTTCTTCTTTAATTGCTACATTCATGCATTTGCCCCTTTTATATAGCTATTACTACTGTATCTTACCACTTGTTTGCTTCCTTGTACTGTTAGACACCCACACACACACACACACCCACACACACACACACACACACACACACACGCAATCATCCATGTATATTATGTATGACTTCTCTGTATAGTGATAATTGCAACATAGGCTAGATTCACTCTGGGCTAATTGCTGTAATGTTTAACTGTTAAGTTATTAAAGTAATTACATGTTTTGTGATGCATGTAAGTTTAATGAATCCTGTAGTATCTCTGTTAAGTTCCTTCAGTGCAGACACACTGCAGTGTTTTCTAAGCTGAGACAGAAATTAGCCTATTGATATCAGGGCAATACCCCACCAACAAATTAAAAATAAAATAATACATTCTCATTACATATACTTTTGTAAATATTCAGCATTTAAGAAGTTTCCTTTTAGTTTTGTTTTGTAATTATTAGCTTGAAAAAGTATGCATACATTGTTCTTCAGAACTGTAGGTTATTTGAAAACAATCCTTTACATCTCAAAAATCACACTACCTATAGTGTTTTGGGGGGGTGTACAGAAACAACAGCACTTCTGGGAAAGTCAGATGTTTGTACAAAAGAATAGCCTGAGTAGAGGAACAGATAATAAACTGAGTATAAGGCATTTTTCTTTCTCATTAATGGAGTGTTATTCAGTTAGTGTGAGGAATTTAACTATGGAGAACTTCATTAAAGTTCAGCATGCTCCAGATAGTTGATTATTCAGGTCTAGCAGACTTATGTGTTTGCCTAACATAATAATCATATGACAGGGGTGGGGTAGAAATCAAGAATGGAAAATCTACAGGACACATAGGTAAAACAATGTTCTTAGAAAGCTGAAGGTTGTTCATTGCAGAAACCCTGACTCTGAGGTACTATATACCTGAATATAGAGATGCTCAAAACAGTTCAATGGGGATAAATGTGGCCACAGAATAGTCATCAAAGTTTGGCATTCTCTAGATACTTGTGCCCCTTGTAGTATACAATAAAATGCCTAACAACACATCCACTCAGACATCAATGCTTTCACACTAGGAAAAATAAAATATGTTATTTCTTTTAATATTGTGATGCCATACCCATGGACTATGTTGATGGAACAAGCCTTTATTCGAAGAAAAACCCAGAGAGAGAGAATGTGCACACATGTGAGTAAAGGATTAACTGTTTATGCTCTAGTACTTATCCGGTATCAGTATAAGGGTGCATCATCTTTACAAGGAGGATTGTGAATCTCAGAATTCACTCTTACATTATAAGGTTAAAGCTGCTGAATTAATCCATGAAGCCATTAATGCGGTTGCCACATCAGGTTGTCTCAAACTTCATTGTGGCTTCATTTGTCACTTCTTAGGTGATGCTTATCTGTACCATCGGGTCTTCAATGTAAACCTCATCCTTGACCTCATCCTTGAATATTACTGGAATTCTAACAGAAATGTCTTTGCTGCAAAAGATTTGTCAATTTTTTTTTGTGGAAATTACTGGGATTTTACACTCAGTACATGCAGCAACTTACATTGATTGCTGTATTGATTGCTTTTCTGGATATTGTAGGAATGGGATTACTCTTTATCTTATTGGCTACCATGAACAGAAGGCTTCAGTTACTTGGATTAGTGCACCCTTTCTGTAATGGTAGAGCAACAGGCACTTCATTATTTCTGGTAGGCATTTCTTCCAAAACTTTGTCAGATTCAAAGCTGAAGGTTGATCTGGTGTTTCATTGTACCTCATAGGTTCATATTTATTGACAATTTGTTGCATAGCCAACAATCCCAGCCATTTAACAGGACTTGAATTGATTTCTAACCTTAATCAAGTTTCATCCCCTTTCATAAGGGCCAAAAGGGCCGTACCAGGTGCATGCTTTTGATTACCCATCCAGTCGTCCAGGTTCCATTTAAAAAGGGTCATGAAGCTTAACCTCTAAGGTGAGTCTATTTCATAAAAGAGGTAGTCTCTGTAAAAGATGCCTAGTCTCTGTAAAAGATGCCTGTCCTGCCAACAGGTCATATTTATATTTTGGTGGAAGTTTAGCTCTCTTGAGTAAGTGTTTAGAGCGACATGGAGAGAGTATTATAGAAGGAAGATGCTGAGAGATGGGGAAGCAAGCAACAGCTGGTGAAGGAAAACAATGGAGGTATTCTCTGCTAGTGGAGTAGCCAGTTTTCAGGGTTTACCTCTGCAACAAGATTGTTTGTTACAAGAAAGAAGTTAACTTCATGTGGCAAAACAAGGAAGAATGGAAGAAGGAAGTGCGAGTGGACAAACATATGCAGTTTATCAACAGCCCCAAACTAGACAACCAGTGGTAAGAATAAAAAGTAAAAAATTATGTCTGTGTGAATAGGTCTGACATTATGGATAGTATTTTGTCACTAGGGTTTAACATTAAAGATATGAGCGCTAATCTGTGAGTTGAACAGTTTTGTAAAGTGACATTTGAAAGCTTTAACTTGCTGGAAAAATTATGACCGAGACTGAAAAAAGAAATACAGTTGCACCATGGAAATACTATTTATTTCACAGCTTGGGACTACAACTAAAATAAATAAATAAGTAAGTAAATGTGCAATTTAAGATTTCAGATATGTTTGAACATGAGTTGATTTAAAACATTTATTTTTTTTTCTTTCACTGAGTATTAAAGTACATGAAGTTAAAAAAATATGTGCTAAAAGAAATATATGGACTTTGGATTGGGAAGTGTGGGTAACAGTGGGTGTTAAGGACAAGATGAATCCACATATTTCAAATACAGTAATTGTGAATGATAATACAATAATTGTGAATGGTAAGAGAGAATCTGTTAGGCACTGGGCTGAACTGAAAGCATGTTATTTCTGTGAAGATGAAAATAATTTAGTACAAGAATGTAACAGAGGCATGATCAATGTGGGGACGGGATATACAGTAAAAATGTAAATTGGAAACTTCTGGTTTAACTGTTCCATATTAGAAAAGGAAAGAGCAGACGAAGGAGAAAGCTCAGAAGAAAGACAAACAGAAAATATTACTACAGAAGATGTTGAAATAGAAGCTGGTATGGAGAAGGGGATACTGAGGGCAGGTTAAACAATTAAGTAGTTAGTGAAGAATAGAAGTTCAAATGAGGTTATTGGTATATAGGAAGAGAACACATTTGCAATCTTAGAAAGTGAAGAGGGAGAAATGGATTCAGAAGAAGAACAAGATAGTGAAAAGTCAATTAGTGGGAGACTTGGGAGAAGGAAAAGAAAGATAAGATCTTGAAGTAAAACACACTCAAAGGAAAGGATAATGTAGAGATTTTAGCATTAAATGTAAACAGTGGTAGTGGAATTGTGTAAAAAATCCAATCTTTTTGCTTGCTAGACTCCAATGTAACAAGAAGAAAAATGGAAAAGAATACAAACAGTATCGGGAGCAATTTGTCAGTAGGAAATTAGACAGATTCTGAAATAGGTATTCTTGTAAAAATGAAATAATAAGAATTTTAGATGTAACAATGTGATGTCAGAATGAAACAAAAATGTATAAGATTAATAGTGACTTATGTATTTGCTAATATGTTGGAGAGAACAGTTGTTTTGAAGAAATAAGAAATGTGTTACTAAATATGTCAGTAATGATAGAACATTAAACTGTAATCTGAAGAAAGAAATGGAAGAAAACACAGGCTATTAAGGTGGTAAGGGGGAATTAATGAAATGTGGAGATTTAAAAGCAGGAAAGAACAGAGAATGGACATATGAAAGGGGATTATGGATCCGTATTTTAGAATAGGGGACAACAGTAAAATACAAGAGGGGAAAGGGATAAAGAGATTAACTGCAGAATTTAAAAGGAGAAGGAGATGAGAGAGAGAGAAATATCATGGAAAGATAATATGAAAATGAGAACATTTTATAAAAATAGGACACAGTGGAAGGTGGTGTATAAGCAAAAGTATAAAATATATTTAGAAACAGAAAGAAGAATAAAAAAGAAGATGAAACATAAAATTTATGGAGTTATTAGAGAGACAGAAGTCACAATATAAAATAGAACAGATGTATGAAAATAATACAGAAAAAGTAAAATTGGTGTTATATAAGCAAAGATTTTTTTCTGAAAGGAAAGAAGAGGAGGTTTCCCTTATTTAGGAAAATGAGTAAAAATAAAACAAAGGATAGATCCTATTTTAGATGACAAATTAAATATCAAATACAAACAAGAAGATATTATGTAGGCAGTTGAAAAGTTTGCATAGAAAATATATGAAAAAGAAGAAATGGAAGGGTAAGACTGAAAAAGAAGAAATGGAAGGGTAAGACTGGAAAGTGAAAACTATCTAAAAAAAGTAATAATTTTTGTAGAAAATAATATAACAATAGAAAACTACAGAATGTGAGCATTATGAGGAAATAGAGGAAAAAGGAGTATTTTTTTTAAATGAATGGATGAACGAGAGTATAATGTAAGAAGATGTGGTGGAGTTATAAATGTATATGGAAAAAGGCTGAAAGATATATATATATATATATATATATATATATATATATATATATATATATATAAATTAAAGGCCTATAACAATAGGGAATGCTGAGCATAAATATCTATGAAAATACTACAAAAAAGGATGAAGAAAGCATTGGATGAGGAAGTAGAAGACAAGTTTATTGGTATAAAAGGAAGAAAGGTATTAAAGTGGAAGTAGTTGAGATGATACTGAAAAAATAAGCAAGACTGATAGCATGTAACATAGCTAAATCCTTTAATAAACTAAGACATGAAGCAATGTGGCAGATTTTAGAGGCATATTGCATAGGATAATGTTATAAACAAATGTTATGAAAATTTTTTGGTACAAATTATGGTAATTAGATCAATAGGAAAAATAAGTATTAAGAGAGGAGTAAAACGGTGATGCCCAATGAGTATCTGCTTATTTGTATTGGTAATGAATACAACAGTACATACATGTGTGGTGGCAGGATGTGAGATGGAAAGAAAAGTTATATTAGCAATATGTATGATTTATGCAGATGATTTAGTTCTAGTAACAAAAAAACAAGGGATGGGTAAGTGAGGTTGTGATAAGAATCAAAAAGCTATTAAAAATACTAGTCTGCAGTTAAAATAAGTGTATTGGTGAAATAAAAAATATATTTCACAAGAAAAGTAAAGATTTTGATATTTGGCTAGTAGGAAAGTATAATAAGCCAATGGAGAGATACTAGAACAAATAAAAAGGTTAGTTTGGTAGAAAAGGTATTGTATATTATTTCAGAAAAATATATGCTGAAAACTTTGTATTAGGAAAAATAGCATATTTAGCAGTGATACAGGTTTTCCACTCATATAGAAAATAATTCTTTTTTTTTTTTTAGTTTGAGACTTTTGGCCGAACCTGGTGAGAAGAAGAATAATGTATAATAAAAAAAGAAGAAAAAAAAGCAGGAGGTGGTTTGATTAAAAAAATGTGTTGCATTTAGAATCTATACATTTGTTTTAGGTAATGAGAAAGGCAAAATTAAATTATAGTTAAGATGCTATATGAAAAATATAAACATGTATAGCAAGAGGAAATGAAAAAAAAAAAATAGACCGGATGGAAGAAAAACAGTATGACAAAAAAATGAAATTATGAAAATTTAAAAGTAGTTGAAGTTGATGGGAAAAATAATGGTAAAATATAATTTTAGAAAAAAAAATAGTATACCCATGGAAGGAATTAAAAGAAGATGAAAAAAGGTGATAAAAGACAGGAAAAAAATATGAAAAATTTTATTAAGCAGAGGATTTTTATGGAGAATTTTATTAGATAAGTTACTGATGAAAGGGAATACAAAATATTAGGTATTGGAAAGAAAATGTGTTGACTGTAGTGAAGAAGAAATGACTATCTTTGGATTATAAAAGAATTTTGGGAAAATTTTAACTGAATATATATTGGAAGGGGTTAAATGTATAAATATGAATATGATATTGTATGAGAAGTATGAAAGTAAAGAAATGTGATGTTGATAAATGGGATAAAGTAGTGTGTGTGACAAGATAGGTTTTGTGGAAAAAAGATGAGAATTCTTAACAGGAAAATGGAAGATAATTTATTAGCCAAAATAAAAAGATGGTTGTAGAAGAAATGGTGGGGGATAGAGAATAAATATATAAGAATGAAAAAATAGAACTGTTAAGTTGTTTTTGTTGATAATGTGCAAGTAATTTAGTATAAATGTGAAAAAAATTATGTGTAAATAATCAATTTAACGTTTTTTATATGATATAAATGTAAGTGTAATAAAACACCCCTACTTATGTGTTGATATCCCAGAGTTAATTTCTGTTTTAGTTGTTTGTACAGTGGATATAAAAAGTGTACACACCTCTGCTAAAATGCCAGGTTTTTGTGATATAAAAAAATGAAACCACAATAAATCATTTCAAAACTTTCCCACTGCTACAATGACCTGTGTTGGAGGGACACAGAGGAACTTTGTTGGAGAGCCGCTGATGTGTCACAATACAGCTTATACTTGAGCATTCCTATGAAATTTAGAGATACAGCTGTGTTCCAAATATATCAGATACATGTTTTTTTATGACCATTAATTAGATGTTCTGACAATTAACTCATTTGGATAACTACAAAGACATGGTGACTGCTCTTCATATAAGTATGGGTTCTGTTCCAATCCATTACTTTATTTACTAATGTTTATAATATACATAATACTGAACTTTGAGATGTACATCTGTTTTCTAACATATAATGACATTGTTTCACCCATTCACTATAGTCCTGTATCACTGACACCTGTAGCACCTAGGCTGCTGATGACTGTACATTTCCTAGTTATCTGTTATACTACGAAAGTATGGCCTACTCTACCTGTATATGTGAATAGTAACTCATAAATAACTACTTTACTTCATTCCACTTAATAAAGTAAACATTCTTGCTACAGTTCCATTTGGTTAAGCCAAGAGAAATGCCTGTCCAACTGCTTACACATGTTTTCAGTTATGTGTTGATAGCGATTATTTCTTTAGATTATAGTGGCCAATAAGTGTTGGAAGTTGCTGTATTCATCCATTATCTGCAGGAATACGATTATACATACACAGTACACCTGTTTGTTAAGAAGAAATGTGTGTTGTCTGTTAGCTTTGCCTATACGGAAACCAGTCAGCATATCTGTACTTTGGCATGCTGTGGGTTCAACTCCACATAGGGAAACACATCATTATATTGTTATCTTTGTATATTTCACACATTGTCTAATATTCTCTACATAACTGCTTAGTGATATTATGGTTATGACTAACTTGGTTATTTGTTGAATTCCTGTGACTATCTTTGTAATCTGTAATAGTCTGTTAGTAGTATCTCTAAATGCAGATTTATGTGTAAAGCTTGCAACTGACTGTTATATGTCTGTCAAACAGTTTTGTGCAATATGGCATTATTTTCAAAAGTGCTATCAAGTGCTATTTTGTCATTCATTATTACATTAACTTCAACAACTATATCTTATCTTTTTAGGGAGTCAGATGGTCAGACTTGCAGTTGAAATGCAGATCAGGGGGATACAGTGATGTATGCACATTGCCAAGGAATATCTGTAAATATAGTCTTCCTACATACCTTACTGTGTCCCTGATGAATACCACCTTTCATGTCTCTGTCAATACAGCCACTGTGATACTGTTACTAGCTGTGACCACAGTGCTGTCTTGAATTCATTCTTGCAGATTATTTATCTACATGCCCAGCACGTGGTCCTTTTTTGAAATCCTAAACCATGATCCGTATCAGTGGCCCATCCCTGCACATTCATAACCCCAAGTCTTTTCACTGCATTCAGAACACATAGTCTCAGGCAAGATGGATTAACTAGGTAGGTAGGTATCAAGGTTAGAGTGTGGATGTATTATTAGAGTTGCAGGTTTAAATGTCATGTTCTCCAGTTATGCTCAGCTGTGTTCAAAGATGTAAAAGCTTGCATTTGTAACATTACAAAATGTGTTTAGTGATTCTTTGATGTTCTTCAAACATACATTTTTAGAAAATGATTTGAGCAATGTATATTTCTGTTATTTGAGGACTACATTATTCATAGTTGCTGTTTTTCTTTTTTCAGGTGATGAGGACAGGGCCTGAAATTGTGCCCTATGCATCGAGCAGATGCACAGCCTTGAGGAGCAGCTGAGGGAGTGATGTATGTTGTTTAATTTTTCTGTTTTGTTAAATAAAATGTATTTGATCCTTGTTACAGGACCATATTTTTTACATTGCCACGTATATTCAAAAATACAACCGTTATTCCCTTACCCAAAAAAAATCCAAACCGATACATCAACAGCAATGAAGTGTTTTGAGTGGGTGATAAAGAACCATATCTCTTTAAGCCTACCTGCAACACTAGGTACATTAGTTTGCTCGTAAATCTAACTGCTGCACAGCTGATGCAATAACTGTAGCACTTCACAAATCTATGGCATATCTAGAGAACAGGAATTGCTATGTCAGAATGCTGTTCATTGATTTTAGTTCCGCCTTTAACACCGTCATCCCCTAGAATCTGATATTGAAGCTGCTTCAGCTGGGCATCAACACTCCCCTATGTAACTGGATACTGGACTTTCTCATCAACAGACCCCAAAAAGTATGTGTTAGAAATAACAGTTCAATCTGAATTACACTGAGTACAGATGTCCCTCAGGATTGCATCCTGAGTCCTCTGCTGTTCACCTTGTTGGTGCACAACTGCATGACCAAGCTTGAATCCAACAAAATCATGAAGTTCGCGGATGATATGACTGTCATAGGTCTTGTCAGAAATGGTGAGGAAACAGCCCATAGGGATGAAGTGGAGCATCTGATAGGCAGGTGTGACAGCAACAATCTGGCCTTAAATGTAAGCAAGACCAAAGAATTAATAGTGGACTTCAGGATGACTCAGGAGATGCATCAACCTCTGGAAATTAAAGGGGTGGCATGGAAAGAGTTAAAAACACCAAGTTCCTGGGGATGCACATCTGAGATGATCTATCCTGTTCGACTCATATCAGCCACACAGTGAAGAAGGCACAGCAATGTCTGCACTTCCTATGGAAGCTGAGGAAGGCAAACCTGTCTCGGTCCATCCACAAAGCCTTCTACAGGGGGACCATCGAGAGCATCCTATCAAATAACATTGTATGGTAACTGCAAACCATCTGACCACAGTGCTCTCCTGAGGGTAGTGAGAACAGCAGAAAAAGTTATTGATTCCTCGCTCCCATCCATGGATGATCTGCACAAGACTCTGTGTGTGGGAAGGGTTAGGAAGATAATCAACAATCCCACTCCCCCTGCCCATGGCAAGTACTTCTGCCTTTCCTCAGGCAGGTGTTATTGCAGCTTACACTGTAAAACATCTAGACTGAACAGGAGCTTCTTCCCTCTATCCATAAGGTTGATGAACTTGAATGCCATGCATGACAGCAAATAATTAGATCAGTATGCCACTTGCTATGAAGTATCCGCTGTAGTAATCACTCTGGTAAATTGCTTCAATAACTGGTACAGTTAGCCTGATTTCTTATGCTATTACTTCCTGAATGTGCCATAGTCAGGAGTGAGTCACCACTCCATACATGTGCAGTATGAACATTAGAATATATCATACTACAACTGATGAAGTACAATATTCTAAGCAGTCACAATGTGAAGTCATAGTCTTGCAATATCTACTAGTACAATATTGTCTAATGTCTTCCTGTCCAGTTGTGATAATCTATTGTGTTGTTAACATTTTAATTACTACTGTATGTGCATTAGTCTTACTATCATTCAGACTATGTGTTCATTGTCTTGCACAGGGACCAAAGCACTGCTGTGTATATCTGATCAGCAAAGTTTACTTTGACTTTGATATTGCTTAGGAGACCAGTTGGCATAATGGTTAAGATCTTCGCCTCCCATGCACAAGGAACAAGATTCAATCGTGACCTCCGACCAATGCTTGTTTGGAGTTTGCATGTTCTCCCTGTGTCTCTGTGGGGTTCCCCCCACCTCTGAAAAACATGCCGAGTTTTTTCCATCTCAAAGCTCAACGAATGGAGCTGTCGGCAGCAGCACAGACTCTACATGGTGCCCTATAGGGGGAAGAGTTGTACAGACCAACCACTTTGGGCATTTACTGTGGTGCTCAGTATCCTCATGATAGGGGTAGTTACCGGTAATAAGTGGGTTGAGGAGCCGACCTACATCAGGGACCCATGCTAATGGTGGGATGGGTGTATATGCCCCTATTGGCCAGTGTTTATTTGCCATAAAACCCAGCAGCCCTGGGTCAATAAACTACTGGCCAGCTGGCGTCTAGTTGCCTGGGATAGCTCTGTTGAGCGAAAGCTGGACATAAAAACCAATCAACCTGCTAAACATGAACTGAGAATTGCTACACTTAATGTAGGTTCACTGACCGGATGCAGCTTGGAACTGGATGACATGATAATTCAGAGGAGGTTGGACATTCTATGTATCCAAGAGACAAGATGGAAAGGCAGTGCAGCAAATCCACTTGGCTTGGGATCCAGAGTCTACTACTCAGGGGGACAGGCTAGAAATGGTGTGGGTATTGTGGTGAGAGAGAGGCTTCAGAAGGCAGTGGAGGATATCAACGGAATTAGTGATGGGCTCGTGGCAACTAGACACCAGTGTAATGATAGGGCAGTATTCATAATATCAGTGTATGCCCCACAGCAGAGTTAAGACAGTGAGGAAAAGAATGCATTCAGACAGTAGTTGCTTATCCTACTAGATAAAGCAGGACAACATGAATTAGTGTTGATAACGGGTGACTTGAATGCACATATCAGGACAGACAGAATGAGATATGAGGACTGCCTGGGTCCACATGGGTGGGGCAACTGGAATAAAGCAGGAGAAGCCATTCTAGACTTCTGTCTGGCAAATAGCCTGATAGTAGCCAACACATGGTTCAAAAAGAGAGACAGTCACAAGATCACATATAAAAGTAGCCAACATGCAACTTTGGTAGACTTCCTCCTAGTAAGGAAAAGGCACTGGGGTAGAATCCATGATTGCAAAGTTATCCCCAGTGAAACAGTCGGCCCACAGCATAAACCACTGGTTGCTACAATCGGCTGCAAGCATTGGTCAGAGAAGACTCTAAGGTCAACAGAGACCAGGCTGAAGACCTGGAAGTTGACTGGAGAGAAAGTACAACAGTTCAAGGAATTACTCAAGGCTCTAGCACCCCAAGAAGAGTAGGAAATAGGTGGAGTTGAAGAAGAATGGCAGTGCCTCAAAACAGCATGTGTTAGGACTACAGAACAGATATTTGGCCAAGCCAGGTATGGAAATAAGATACATAAGGAAAGCTGGTGGTGAAATGTAGAAGTCCAGGAAGTGATCAAAAGAAAGGAGTGTAGGAAAATGGGAGAAAAGGCTGACCAGGCTAGGAAGGGATACCTGTTAGCTAACAAAGAAGCTAAGAAAGAAGTTGCAATAGCAAAAAACAGGGTATTGGAGGCACTGTGCCAACTTCTGGAAAGTGACTCAGTAGGTGGCAAAGACAGATAAAGAAGATGGTCAGACACCCTTCATAAAGGACACCAGTAACAACCTGCTTACCAGTCCACAGGACATCAAAGGCATATGGAAGTAGTATTTCCAGCAGCTTCTGAATGAAGAAAACCCCACAGAAGCTGCACTGTCCCAGAAACAGCCTACGATGAGAGAAGAAGAGGAGCCTACCCAAGAAGAAGTAAGAACAGCACTAAGCAAAATGAGGTCAGGGAAAGCAGCAGGCTCAGATGATGTCACAGCAGATATGATAAAGATGCTGCGTGACATGGGGAGAAGTGGCTCCTGAGGGTACTCATAGGAGTGTGGAGAGAAAGGCGTATCCCAGATGACTGGAGAATAAGCATACTCATGCCAGTGTACAAGAACAAAGAGGACATTCACAACTGTGGTCAGTACAGAGACATTAAACTCCTATCACATTGCATCAAAGTTCTGGAAAAGGTGACTGATAAATGGATAAGCAGAATAGTGGAATGTAAGAATTGAGATGAGCAGTTTGGATTCAGATCAGGATGCAGCACAACTGACCTGATGTTTGCAGTGAGACAGATAGTTGAGAAGAAGCTAGAGATGAGGAAAGAGTCCAGCTGGGCATTGCTAAACTTAGAGAAAGCATATGACAAGGTCCCAAGAAAGCTGATTTGGGCAGTACTGTGGTGCTTCAAAGTCCCAGAAACATTGGTGGAATTGCTGCAGGGTATGTGCAAGGACCCACTGACTCAAGTATGAAAGTGTTTGGCCTCACAGAGGGGTTCCTAATGAGAGGGTTCAGCTCTCAGCCCACTGCTGTTCATACTGGTGATGGACTACATTAGCAAACAGGTTGGAGGGGACAGTTCAACAAAGTTACTGTATGCAGATGATGTGGCATTACAGGCAGACTCTGAGCAAGAACTTCAGCAAAGGATAGGGGAATGGAATGCAAAATTGAAGGCACATGGGATGAAACTAAGCACAGATAAGACAGTGGTAATGGCATCAAATTGGGGAAATCAGAAGAAGCTGAGAATTGAGATAGAAGGGAAGATAGTGGAACAGGTAAACAGCTTCAAGTATCTGGAAGGGGTTGTTGAGGAGAAGAGAAGTCTGAATGAAGAGGTCAAAGCTAGTATCAGAGGGGCTGCAGCCAACTGGCATAGAGTCTCAGGTGTAGTCTATGACAAAAGAATGCCAAAGAAGCCGAAAAGTAAGGTGTACAAGACAGTGGTGCAACCAGTACTACTATATGGTACAGAAAACTGGGCAATAAAGGCGGAGCAGATGAAGACACTAGAAGTGATGGAAATGAAGTGCCTGAGAAGGGTGGTAAGGATGCACACTGTGGGACATACGAAGAAATGAGGACATAAGAGCAGAAGCCAAAGTAGCTCCAATTACAGAAAAGATAGAGAACAGATTATGGTTGTTCAGGCACATGTGCAGAAAAGCAGAACACAATCTGGTGAAGAAGACTGGGAAAGACAGGAAGAGGGTAAGAGGAAACAAGGACATCCAGCAAAGAGGTGGATAGATTATGTGAAAGAAGATCTGTGACAGTCAGGCATGAGTAAGAAGGCAGGTGTGTAGCACTCAATTGAGAGAGATGGCGACAGTTTACACGATACCCTGACTCCATGTAGAAAATGGGGGAAAAGGGAGATGATGATGATGATGGTTGTGGTGGTGATTTGATATTGCTTAGAATGCTGGAATACTCATCATACATCAGTACGGTAAGTGCAATAATCACACTATAACTGTGCTTACAAGTCTGAATAAAATACAAATATGTTGAAATATTATTTAGCAGCAAGCCATGTTTTCTGAAGATAGTTTTTGAAATGTAGGCCACAACCTAAATGACTGTCAGGTCTGTGTATCTGTCACTGTGCATCTGTCACACATATTCTGAGGTGGACGTTTTGCATACGAGTCTGTAGTACTAAAATGTATATGTTGGCACACTTTTATATGGGTGGATGTGTTTCCCAGTGACTGATTTGTTGTACATAGCTTGCCTATTCACAGACTAAATGGATGTCTGCTGTGTTAGTGTTCACACTGTTGTTTGCATACTGTGTCCCTTCAGCTTGACATTTATTTTATTTTATTTATTTTACATTTGTTAACCGGGACATTCCGACTGGACCAGGTCCATTTTCAGCAGAGGCCCGGTGAGAAAAGCTCCAACATCAATTTATACAAATACAGTACATCCAGCATAATACACAAAACAGGTTACATAATGTATGCTGAGCATAGTAATATAACAAGAATTAATAAACACTCCAGGTAAAAAGATATAGAACATGGGTAAAAAGACAATGTCAGTCATACATTGGTAAGAAAAGAAAATATATCAAGTAAGATTTTACAGTTAAAAGTACCTTTTCAGATGACCAAGCCTACAGGGGATCAGAGCTCCAGCATGTGATCAGAGAGGAATTTGGGGAGTTAATAGTAGTATGGGTAGGGTTACATGATACAAGGGCATAACCAGGTACTAAGAAGGTGCGATTTGAGGGAGTTTTTGAATATGGATGTGGAGGGGGCAGTGGACAGGAGAAGAGAGTTCCAATTTCTGGCAACGGTGTGGGAGTAGAGTGCTTTCCCTGCATTATTGTTAGCCTTGGTGATGGAGAGGAGAGATTTTTCACTGGATCTTGGGTACGAGTTTGCATTATAGATAGTAAGTAGGTTGGATAATGAGGGTTTTTTTCAGGATATTTGAGAATATTGTAGGCTGTGCCCAGCTGGTGATAGTTAAGTAGCTGTGGTAGCTCAAGCCATTTTAGTTCTTTTAGTGCAGCACAGTGATGGGTTCTATAGGTTGAGTTAGTAGCAAACTTGGCTATTTTATTGTAGCATGATTCTAGTTTGTCTAGATCACACTGTCTGATTTGGGTAAAGATTGGTGCTGTGTATAATAGAGTTGAGAGGAGGTGGCTTTGTGCAAGAGTGACTCTTGTTTTTTGTGAGAGAAAGGACTTATGCCTGTATAGGGAACCTAGTTTTTTGTGTACTAGTTTTATGGTATGTGAGATGTGAACATCAAAGTGGAGATTATTGTCTATTTCAATGCCCAGAAGTTTGGTGTGGTTAGAAGGGGAGATGGTGGTGCCGTCCTTAGATGTTATGGTAAAGGAGAGGGTTTTTTTTTATCTATTAGGGGTAAATAGTAGCAGTTTTGTCTTTTTGGGATTTAGAATTAGTTGGATACCCGATATCCATTTTTCTACTGAGATAAAGGTATCTTGAGTGAGTGTATGTAGGGTGATGGGAGATGAGGCAGAACAGAGCAGGGTTGAATCATCCGCATATTGTATGAGTGTGGCATGTTGTGTAGAGCATTTGAGGTTATTTGTGAAAATAGAGAACAATAGCGAGCCAAGTATAGAGCCCTGTGGGACTCCTATGGTGGTTGGAAGTTGTGTAGACAGAGTTCCTTTCCACTGGACTGATTGTTGCCTGTCAGACAAGTAGCTTCTGAACCAGGCTATAGTAGAGGAGGTGAAGGATAATGATGTTAGCGAGTCTAGTAGAATGGAGTGGGAAACAATATCAAATGCTTTTGAGAGGTCTAGGAAAATGGCCGATACATATTTGTTATCATTCCTGTAAAGGTTTATATAATTAGTGAAGGCTAGAAGGGCTGTGGTAGTGCTGTGATGTGAACGGAAACCATGTTGTGTGGTAGATAGTAGATCGTGTGTGTTAAGAAATGTCATCACTTGCAAATATTACATCTGCCTACAGCGCCTTGAGTGTTTTTGTTACAACATATTTGTATTCTGTGTTTGTGGATACTAGATAGGCATTTATTTGCAGTATTTCATAATTGGCAAGCTTCATCAGGATGTTTGCATTTTGCAGACTACTGATTGCAGGTAGGTCATGCACACAGTTGTAGACATACAATACTATTTCACAACATATACTAGATTCTCATGTGTGTGATTGTGTTTATGATTGAACATTATGTGGGGCAAGGCTGCCTGGCTCAGATGTTTATCATATAGCTTGCATAGTTTCTACAGTATTTTCATCTTTTTGTCTTCATTTTACCAGTGTCACTTGATGGCTGTTCATATGACTCATTACATGCAGAGACTACAGTTTACATTCACACATGGACATAACTGTTTAGGGAACACATGCAAGAGAATAGGAATGGAAATGACATGCTGTCAAACACTCACCTGGACAGTTCACTAAGGCAGGCAGCATTATTAAACAGTGCAGGTCCCATTAATGGTATCTTGACATTTACAAGCTTTTATTTTGCCAAATTTCAGTTATGTTAATGTGTCATGAAGCAGTGTCAGGCATGATTTCATTCAAATGTCAGGTTATGTTAAATGCTTTTGCTTTGCGCATACCTGCCATGCTTCATGCTGGCCAATAAAAAAAAGTTTGGGCCATATCATGATTTCTGCTGTTAAACTGTATTATGCATGCCATTGCATGGCCTTAATTGAATTTCTCACATTTGTGATGGAAATATTCTCTGTGATATGTTCTGTTATTGGACATGTCCATAACTATAGAAGAAGTGTTATAGAGAAGGTGTTTTGTGCATTAGGAGCCATTCATTAGCAGCAATTCTGTTGATTTATAATTATGATGTTAAGTTGTCTATCTCACCTTCATTCTTGCTGGATGGGTTCTCTAAAAGCTCGAGAGTTGGTTCCACCGCTCGAGGCTCCCCTATATCCCACAATGCTAGCGAGAGTTACCTCAGATCTCGCTTGAGGTGTTGGTTTTCACCGGTTCTTGGTAAGTGACTTTCTTGTAAAGTTAGTGTAATTAAACCCCTTTAATTTTAAATTTTATACTTATTTCCCTTAGTTTAGAGGAATTCTTGCCCCTTTTTCTTAAAATTCCTGTTTTTTCCCCACAAGGACTTTAAGTTCTTCCCTCGGGCCTTCAGGCCTTCTTCCTTCCCTAGTGGGTGTGTGTGTGTGTTATTTTCTTAATTTAAAACTTAGTCAGTTGTTTTATTTTAAGCTAAAACTAGACAGGGTGTAATCAGTGTGTTTTTTTGACTGTGTGTGTGATTGCACTTTCGGGATGTCTAAAGAATCAAAGGTCTCAGGCTTCAAGAAGTGTGATGGGTGCTGTCAGAAAATGTCTCTGACAGACGGTCACACTTCTTGTGTCTATTGCCTGGGGCCTTTGCACCTGCAGGACTCCTGTGCTGTTTGCCATGGCTTCAGTCCCAGGGTCCTGCAGGAAAGAAAAAATAAATTAATTTTGAGAGGTTTACTCAAGCCTGAGGATTCCCTTACTGTCTCTTCAGGGAAGCCCTCCAAGGCTTCTAGGTCTTTGGCTCCAGCAACTGAGCCGAGACCTAAGGCTTCTAAACCTCCGCCTACATCGGCTCGGCTGGAGCCGATGAGTCTCAGTCCACAGTTTCTGTGGTTCCTCGGCCGCTGGAGCCGAGGTAATAGAGATTCCCGCCGCGTCACCAGATCTTCGGAGCCGACATCGAGGAAGAGGTCCAGGTCACCATCCCTTGGCTCCGTTCATTCGCCCAGGATCTCCCCTGCTGTCTGAGCGGGCCAATTCCTCTAGGTCATCGAGGCTGTCGGATCATGACCTTCAGAGGGTAGTGAGTCGACTTCTTAAGTCCGAGGCACTGGCCCAGATGCTTCAGAGCCCGACTCATCAGTCGATGCCTGCCCCTGTCCATCAATATATTCCTCCTCCGACTCCGTTGAGCTCGGAGCCGGGTCGTGTCGGAACCGAGACTGTGGTAGCGTCGGCCGACATTGTCTTCGGCTCCATCGCCGGCTCCGATTTCTTCCTTAGAAGAATCTCGGCGCGGACTTCCATCGTCGGCTCGAGGGGTGAGTGGCATCGGACCCTTGTCCCTCGGAGCGAGTTCGGCTCGACATGGCCTCGGAGCCATCACTGTCGGTGCCAAGGAGGTTTTCAGCCTCGGGCGGGGACCTCTGGCTTTGCCTGACAGGGGTGCTTCGAGGTCATGCGGTGTGTTAGAGCCTGGCTCTACTCCACAGTCGGCGTCGTGCCTCAGGTCAAGTCGACTCACTCCCTCATCCTGGACCGCAGAGAGCCAGCTCCTCAGGAACCCCAAGTGGGATTTCATCCTCTTCGAGGCCTCTCCTGATTTAGAAGAGCCCCTCGGAAGAGGAAGTGTAAGAGGAAACACATTGACTCACCTGAGTCCATCACATCTGACACAGATTTAGATGATTCGAGGTTCCCCGTTCCCCTTCTGAAGATGTCTCTTTTGCAGACATTCTAGAGATCCTGAAGCAGAGGGAAATTGGCCAGCCCTTAACCCTTCGGAGGATGAATCTGTATATCTTGAGGTGTTTGGCTCTCGCTTCCACCTCCTGGGTGTCCCCTTTGACCCCCTCATGCAGGTGGTTGCTAAAAGGCATGGCGGCTCCTGATTCAGTGGACCCCACTCCCAGGAGACCCTCCAAATTCATAACGGCACCAGCAGACAAGCAGTTCTTGACAAAAGGAGTTTCTGTGGATGCTATGGTGGTAGCTGCTGCCACTAAGAAGGAACTAGCTGATCCTTCAGTACCTGTCCATCCACCTAACAAGGAATCTAGGTCCATGGACAGGTGCGGGAAGCGGATGTTCTCGTCAGCGACATTTACTATCGTTAAGCTGTACTACCTGTGCCATTTGACTCGGCTTCAAAGGTACTTGTTTAAAGAAGCGAGTGACATGTTCACGGTTCCTACAGCTGCTGGTTTTCAAGATAAAATGAACACTCAGCTGGCTACCCTTAACTCCATAGCCAACTCCTCCATGCCTCCTTTCTTATGCGGCTGATGGGGCGAGGAGGGCCGCAGGGACAGGTGTGGCCCTACGTAGGCATGCCTGGATGCGGCTATGCAATTTATGACCCTTCAAGACGTCTTTCACTAACTCCCCATTTGATGGATCATCTCTCTTTGGTCCTCAAGTGAAAGAAACCTTGACTAGGTGCGAGACTGATGGCAAGACTCTTTCTGCCGTCGAGTCCGTTTTCTACTCCTTCTAGGCCTTACCCCAAAGGCCAGAAAAGTGGGAAAATGTGGTTCAAATCAAGGGACTCCTGGCGCACAAAGTCGTTACCCGCCAGAGGCAGAGGCGGAATAACAATGGTAGGCGCCTCGAGGCAGGGGCTCCAGAACCAGGGCAATCGAAGCCTTCTCTGATAAGCCCTTTCAGCATCCCTGAGGTGTTGCCCGGCTGCCCACCTTCGGAGGCAGTCGGGGAAGGTTGTCACTGTACCCAAAAGCCTGGCTATCCCTGACTCAAGACAAATGGGTACAGTCCGGGCTATTCTATCCCCTTTCTTCATTCGAAACAATCAAAAAATCCCTTCCAGATGTTCCACCCACAAAGGGATCTAGCGGTTTTGGAAATTTCAAAACTGCTTGCAAAAGAGCAATTCAGCCAGTTCCAGCAGACCAGCAAGGATCCGGAATCTACTCAAGGTTCTTTTTAGTTCCAAAGAAAACAGGGACTGGAGACCAATTTTGGATCTCAGTATCTTGAACAGATCAGTCAAAAACAAGATTTCGGATGGTCACGCTGCAGTCCATCCTTCCCCTATTGGGAAAAGGAAACTGGATGTGCTCTATAGACCTTCAGGATGCACTATCACATAAAATGAACAGACGCCCAGAAGATTCCTCCGCTTCAGGCTGGGAACCAGTCATTTTCAATTCAGGGCCCTGCCCTTTGGTCTCACCACTGCCCCGGTGTTTACCAAATGCATGGCAGTGGTAGCTTCTCACCTGAGACGACAAAGGATTTCAGGTGTTTCCATATTTGGACGACTGGCTCCTCACAGCTCCCACCAAGCATCTCCTTCTGATGGCCAGGGATTACACTTTTCGCATTTGTCAAAAGTTAGGCATTTCAATAAATTGCGAAAGTCTGTTTTGTCGCCTTGTCGTACTATTACCTTCATAGGCTAAATCTAGACACAGTAGACATGTCTGCGAGGCTAACAGATCAGAGAATAACAGACATACACAGACTGGTCTCACTCCTTTTCAACAACAACAGAATCAAAGCCAGGTTAGTTCTGAAAGTGTTGGGAATTATGGCGGCTGCCATACCTCTGCTTCCATTAGCCAGATTCCACATGCGAATCCTTCAATGGATGCTCTTTACACAATGGTCATACCAGCAACTTCCAATGTCCCACACCATTATGATCATGCAGGCGTGCAGAAATCATCTCATGTGGTGGATGTCTTCCCCTCAGCTCTGGTTGGGAAGACCCTTTGTTCCTCCCCCTCCGGTTGCTACTCTGACAACGCCTCCCTGATCGGGTGGGGGCATTATCAGGGCAGGACGGTCCAGGGCACATGGCAACCAGACGAATGCCACTTGCACATAAATGTTCTGGAGATGAGAGCAGTGCTTTTAGCATTGCAAGCCCTTCAAGATTCTCTCCCCTTGGGAACGATCGCAATCCAGACAGACAATCTGTAGTGTGGTACATCAACAAACAAGGTGGAACCAGGTCCTACCCCTGTGTCGAGAAGCACTCAGATTGTGGCAATGGATTTCTTCTCAGCGTTTTCTGATAGCAATGCACATCCCGGAAGTCCAATCAAATAGCGGACAAATTGAGCAGAGCTATCCTCATGCCTCACGAGTGGTCTCTGAAAGACTCTGTTGTGAGAGAGATTTTTCTCAAGTGGGTCAGCCTTGCTGCGATCTTTTGCTACTCCCAAAACAGCAAGTGCAGACATTATTTCACTCTATTCCCTTTACCAGGCCAACCCAGCAGAGACGCTCTAGTCCAAGTTTGGCCCCGGGACTTCTGTATGCATTTCCTCCTTCCCACTAATCTCTCAAGTGATACAGAAAGCTATCGCGAAGGCCTCGTTGATCCTCATTGCTCCTTACTGGCCTCGACAGGTGTGGTTCCCTTCTACATCAATTTCTACTGGAGCGACCTTGGCATCTGGACCTAGTTCCAGACCTTTGATCCATCAATCGGGTCAGTTACACTCCCTCCCTCTCTGAACCTCACTGCTTGGTTCCTCCAGTTCCAACCTTAGCCAGGCTTCCTCAATTATCTCACTTTGTTCGAGATATTTTGATAGCTTCCCATAAATCTTCCACTAGGAAGATTTATTTGAGTAAGTGGAAACGATATTGGGCTCAAGGAAGGGACATAGATCCTTTCACTGCTTCCATCCAAATAGTCCTTGATTTTCTAGCTGAACTCTTCCATGCAGGTTCATCCCTTCTACTCTTAAAGTTCAATTGGCAGCTATCTCTAACTTTCATGTGGGTATTTCTGAGTCTGCCTTAATGTCCCACAAGCTTTGCAAAGCCTTTTGAAAGGAGGTTTTCTTCTCAGACCTCCTATAAGAAATCCTCCTTCTCCTTGGGACCTAAATTTAGTTCTTACTACTTTGATTCTACCCTTCGAACCTGCAGCCTCCTGTTCTTTAAAATTGCTATCATGGAAGACTCTCTTTCTGGTAGCTATTACTTCAGCTAGAAGAGTCTCAGAACTTCATGCACTCAGCTGTCGACCTCCTTATCTATTGTTCCATAAGGACAGGGTATCCCACGAACCAACTTTTGCCTAAGGTAGTCTCGACATCAAATCTAAATCAAAGCATTGACCTCCCTGTCTTTTTTCCAGAATATTCCAATAGGTCTGAACAAAAATTACACTGGCTAGATGTTCATCGTCAGTTGAGGTACTATTTGGATAGAACAAAACAATTCAGAAAATCTGACCAACTGTTTGTCTCCTGTGCAGAAGGCAGAAAGGGACTTTCAGTTTCAAAGGTATCATTATCTAGATGGCTTACATCTCTGATTACCCTTGTTTATGAGATTAGACACCAAAAGCTGCCTAATAAACCTAAGGCCCATTCTACCAGAGCTTTGGCTACTTCCTTAGCCTTCCAAGACAGACTGCCTATTGACACCATTTGTGCAGCGGCTACTTGGGCTACTCCTCACACTTTCATTTCTCATTATAAGTTGGATCTAGCTTCTAGGCATAGAGCTAACTTTGGTTCCACTGTTCTCAGGAGTCTGTTCCGTTAGGCCACCCGGGACAAGGTGCTAGGGAGTCCCATCCAGCAAGAATGAAGGCGAGATAGACAACTTAACATATAGAAGTTATGTTCTTACCATAACGCTCCATGTTAGTTGTCTTCTTCTCGCCTTCTTCCCCTGGCCTGGACAGACCTAGAGGAGTTGTGATTGTGACCTCTCTTTCTACCACCTCTTTTCTTAGGCATATGCTGCTTGCATATTTCCTGAATCAGGATGTAGGTCACCCTTCTTTCTCCCTGTTGTTAGAGGTGGACTCTGTTTAGAGTTATTCTGTTACTATTATAAGCTGGGGTTAGCTTACAAACGAGATCTGAGGTAACTCTCGCCTAGCATTGTGGGATATAAGGGGAGCCTCAAGCCGGTGGAACCAACTCTCGAGCTTTTAGAGTGGCCGAGTCAACCCATCCAGCAAGAAGAAGGCGAGAAGAAGACAACTAACATGGAACGTTATGGTAAGAACATAACTTCTATTTTCTTACTAATGTTTGCACAACTTCAAATTGTACTGTGTCTTAAATATGAACATCAGTGTATGCTACTATGCCTTTAGTATCGTATTTGTAGTTGTAGAACTCACACATGGATGGAATGTTCATTAATGTATGTTAGATTGCAGATGTGCACATCAGTTGCATTTTAAGATCAGCTGTGATCTTCAGAGGAATGTGTGACCTGATTTGACATTTGCTTTTCTTTATTATGGTTTTGACTACTGGCATACATTGCATATGGTGATATACTGAACTATGGTCAAAATGTATTTTAAGATTTCATGAGAACTTTTCATTGCCTGTTCACTGTGTCACAGTGGGTATATTACGCAGACAGGTAGTATTAGCAATGCATATGTAATTTCTGTTCTGTGCTGCAGTTCATCTTGACAGAGCATGTGACTTGTGCACGGTCACCAATCAGACATAGACGATGAGCACATGCCAGGCCACTGCTGGAGTCCTCAGATGACAATGACCATAATGAGGAGGATTGTGACAAGGAAGCTGAACTCGCACCTGCACACGCCTTCATGCCTGCTGTACCCCAGAAGAGATGACGCAAGGAACAGAGATAAGATTATTAGGAGGAGGTCTGGGAGGTCGTGACTGATGTGTTTCAAATACAGATGAAGGATATGATGGGAACATTTTCCAAGGGGATGGCACTGGCTATGTGTGACTCATTCAGGGAGATAGCCAGAGAGATTATTCATGATGTTCATCCCCATCACAGCGGTCCCTCAGGTCCTTAAGTACAGTCTGTGTGCTCCAATTGTATTATGCTGCCAACATGCTGATTGCTATATAATTGGACTGTATATGCATCCTTTTATATGCCTAACATCTAGCTGTCACACGGGCAAACATACCAAGCAGATATCCTCTTGTGAGATGTGAGATTTAATTATGATTCAATGTGTGCATGACACACAGTAATACATTACATTTCCCTCCCACATTTAGCTATCCATGTATTGCGGCAGTTAACCTGCAACAGTTACCCTGTAAACATCTGTTTTACTGATTGGAAACTGGCAGACAACACATGTTGTCCATTGTCCAGCACTACCCCTTGGTATGGTTAAGATTTGTGTATTGCCATGTCATGAATGTGCAACAGAAGAATGTGTCATTAGTCATGTGTTCTGGATGACAGTTGTCATGCTATCCCACTGGCATGATGTGTTGTGTGTCATGTGCTGGCAATGTTGATGCCGTGTGGGGTCATATAAAAGTATGTCATGGGCAGTCCTTTTCAGACTGCATCAAATGCCAGTTTAATGTATACACAGTGGTAAGGATAATTTATTCAGTAACAGTACAGTATGCCATGTTTGCTGTATGTTATATTTCCATATCCATTCCTTATGCACATAAGTTCATACCTTTCAGCAATATCTGCACACTAACTGGTTGTACATACCTCTGCATGTAGTTCGATCCATGCTGAAACACCACTGTACTGTGGACATGTGAGCATTCACTGACTTAGTGCTGATGTGGTATAATGATCCTCACTGGAGTGTCATCTGCTTGGTAATAAGCAGGTTGCATGACCTACACCTGCAGTTGTTTATTCCACATTGCCATAACAGTATGTATTTTATATATATATATATATATATATATATATATATATATATATATATATATATATATATATATATGTATATATGTATATGTGTGTGTGACTGTTTATTTATACCTGTTGATATTATATGATTGCGCATTACTGCATATGAGTTATACATGCCCATTTTGGTGGAGATCAACAATGCAGTCTGCCCATGTGTCATACTTTTGCCATTTGCTTAAATGTATTTTGGGCTGGCTTCAACAGCACCCTGTGTGGTGTAACTATGCATTTGCAATGCATAACCTTACCTTGTTGTCCTCCTTTATCATGGTCTTTCTTGATGTGGGCCGAGGTTATCCTTCTACCTTCATATTTACATAATATATTTTCCAGATATGTTTGCCTTTGTTGCAGTTATTGCCATTGTCATGTATCATGTTGTTGACATGGTCATGTGCCACATGTTTCTGCATTTTACAGATTCAAGACACCTGCACACAAGTTGCTGGTTACTGCTTGCAGTACATCTGTGTGTTAACCAGTGTATATTGTTGAAATTCACGTGCACAACCTGATATTTGTTAAGCTGTAGTGTTAGATTTGTACAAATATACTTACATGTCATGGATATGTTTGTGTGCTGACATTGCTTTCATGTACATTCCATTTTGGCCATTGGCAGTCTGCACCTCTCTGTTGCCTTTGACATGACATATGTGTGTCCCTTATATGGATTCCATTACTTACAAGTTTGGGTTGTGTATACCTAGTTGTGTATTTAGCAGCCATTTTTCTGCTTTGTTACAGTACTGTTTGACACTTCTTGGTTGCTTGCCATTTACATGCATGGTTGGAGGTTCAGTTGTGTCTTTTGCATTCATAGATCTGCATTTGTTCATCTGTGATGATGCTAGGCTTACACTTACACTACTGACTGACTACTTGGATATGTGTTTATTTATCCAGTGTGTTGTGATATTTATTACCCTACAACACACATCTACCATTGGTCATACACACCCATGTGAGACTGCCGCACAGTTTGCAAAATGCCATAAGGTGATATTGCATAGATAGGTATGTTTTTCTTCCTTTCACCATGGTTGATGTGCAGCCCCACCCTAGTGTGACAACTTTCCATGCATGTGTTGTGCAATGTGCTATCTGTGTAACTTACCTGTCCTTACTATTTTTTCAACCTTTGTTATGTGTTGTGATATTTATTCTATAGGTATATGTGCAGTGATGTTCTTCTCTCTCTTTACTTTTCCTTCTGTTGTTAAAAAAATAAACAATAGGGCCTATTCCCACTAGAAAAAAAAATATGCCCATACACTTCTGACTTTTCCTCTGATTTTTGTATTTCAGCATATCTTTTGTCTGTCTCTCCTTTGCCCATACTCCACATCTTCTCTATGTCCCACTTTCTTGTTTTCCCACACAAGTTCTGCACCCATAGTTAGCTAATGTTAGCTGTGCAATATGGCTGTGATTACCCTATGCTTTTATTTATTTTTATAAGAAAAATTACAGATTCCATCAGGATCCATAAGTGATAGCTAGAATATTTTAATAATAATGGATGTATGGTGATATTCTGTAGTTGTCCTTATGTTTACTGGAGAGATTATGTTATAGATATGTATTTATGACTGTCAGGCTCCTTGGATTGTGAGATTCTTTACATAACTTTGTTAATGTACATTATGCTTTGACACCAATTTTGTATTACTTATCGATTTCTTGCAGGTAATATACAGTGCACCATTACTACTGAGATACTGCATTGTGCTCCAGTATATTCATAGTTCGCTGTGGCACATTTCCATATTACGCTGTTATCTGCAACTTTGCTGCTGATATTGGTATAATGTGCCAGATTGCACAAACTTTATGAAATCTGGTCTATATTTTTGAATTTTGGACTGCAGCTTTAAAAGAAAATGCATTTATAATTCAGAGATGCTGACAGTAACATTGGGAAATGAAGTCTTTTATCTATAAAGAAGTGCATGATATATTTGATTAAAGCATTGCATGGACTGGAGAGTGGGAAATGTTAACCATAATGCAGCATCCTACCGTTGCCCAGAATGATACCACAGTACAAACAGAAAATGATTGACTTCAACAATTGGCTAAGTTTCTGGTGTCATTCAAAGTGGATCTAGTATCTGTCTGCTTGGGATGACATGATTGACAGACCTCGATGCTTTGCCAGAGATGGCCTGCATCTGTCACCCTGGGTTTCTGGATACTAGCTAAGGCTCTTGTCACCCCCTATAGTGCCTTTTTTAGGTGGTGTTCCAAAGACCAAATTATCACTGAAACAGCTATAAATAAATGCAGTCTAAGGGTCATGCTTCTCAATGCTAGAAGTCTAAATCCCAAGATCTACTCACTCGAAGCACTCCTCAAAATGGAGAACATTGACATTTGTGCTGTAATGGAGACCTGGTTTAAAGCAGCAGAAAGCACCCCTGCGCTACCAGGCTATAACTCATTCCACACTTTTTGACCCCCAGAACATGGACCGAAGCTCCAAAGGCGGTGGTGTCTCCATATTCATAAAGGATATACACACCTCTAGACTAGTAGCCCAGCATAACTCATCTGAGATACTCCGGGTACAACTAACATTGGGTAAGGCAGCAATTCAGGTCATAGCCTGCTGTAGGTTCCCAGCCATGTCCCAATACTCTAATTCCACATTCCTAAGCACCCTGGAAACTATTAAGCTCCAACCCAGCACTCTCATACTAGGTGACTTCAACTACCCCTCCAATTGAGAAAACTACTCATGCACCAATGCACTGGCCCAATGCTTCCTGGAATTCATCAGTTCCAATGCCCTGGACCAGCTCATTCTTACCCACACTAGAAGAAGCAACATCCTTGACCTGGTTATTACTAACATGAGCAATTGTTGCTCTACACCCGTAATCAGTTCCTCCCTGGTTAGATCTGACCACAAACTAACCACCATGGAAATCCACATCTCACCCACACCCCCCACAAAGGTATCCACCATGAAAAACTTCTCCAAAGCTGACTTTGGACTCCAAAAAACAGAGGTGGCTAACTTCACAGCACCCATGCTAATGGAAAATAGATGCATGACTGCTGAATCATACACCACTGCCCTGTACGAACATGTACATAAATGCATGGAACTAGCCATACCCAACAGAACCAAGATGCTGTCCAAAAAAAGGAAGCCAATCTGGTGGTCCCCTGCCATTAATAAACTCTACAACAGAAGGAAGAAACTGTTGCACAAAAAAGTAAAGTCCCAAGACTGGAAAAATTCCCTTATTAGCCTCAACAAAAATTTGAGATCCCTCATCAAAGCCTCCAAAGCCAGCTATGAAGGCAGCATTGTGGCAAACACTAAAAACAACCACAAATCCTTTTATAGTTATATCAAGAATCTCCATGGCAATACCCAGATTTGCTCTGAGTTACTGCACAATGTTACCTCCTATACTGAGCCAACAGATATTGCCAGCATACTGGCTGACAGATTCAGTGCCAGCTTTACCCCTCTCATTTCCCCCTAAAGGACCAATCTCAATACCAGATAAATGCCAGGCATCCAGCATTACTGCAGCACAGGTTAAAACTGCATTGTCTAAGGCCAAGAATACAGCTTCCTTGGGACCCAACTATATCCTTGGCTGTGTTCTACATAAATTACAAAGCAAACTGGCACCACATCTGTGTGCCCTGTTCACTCACAGCCTCACCTCAGGCTTTGTCCCTACTGAATAGCACACTGCTACAGTCATCCCTCTCTATAAAGGAGGAGCAACTACAGACCCCTGAAACTATTGCCCCATTAGCCTGATGAGTCTGATATGTAAGGCTATGGAGTGCATCATCATGGACCTAATTAAAAAGGATACAGGGAATCTCCAAACTCTAGATCAGATCCCACGCAATTTGGTTTTGTGAAAGGTAGATCATGCCTGCTCAACCTGGTTGACTTCTTTGAGTCCGTCACCAGAGCTGTGGATGAAGGTAAGGCAGTTCATACAGCCTACCTCGATCTGGCCAAGGCCTTTGATACCATTCCTCACTCGGGAATATTTGATAAACTCGCCATCAACCCCTATATTGTTAGGTGGGTTGCAAACTGGTTCACAGAATCTACAGTGTGAAAGTAGCTAACTCCAAGTCAGACAGCCGACCAGTCACAAGTGGAAGCCCACATGGATTGGTCCTGGGTCCTCTCTTGTTTGCCATCTACTTCTCAGAAGTCCAGGCCAACACGGAGGGACTCTAAGTTCACAGACGACTGGAAGCCATTATTAACTCCCAAGTGATGCAGACTTCCTACAGAAAGGCTTCACTGAGACCAATGACTGGTGTCGAAACTATGGCCTTAAGCTTAATGTCAAAAATGTGTCGTCATCACCTTTGGGAAAAACTCAGTTCCCACCAATTACCACATCGATGGGAGCCCACTGAATACTGAAGGCGTTATAAGAGATCTGGGGACATGGGTTGACTGCAACCTCTCCTTCGACCACCACATTGCCACTGTAATCAGAAAGCCCTTCTATGTGGCACATCTCATTACCAAGCGTTTTGCATCCAGGAAGAAAGAGGTCATCATTTCTCTCTACTCTTCCCTCATTAGACCAGTCATAGAGTATAATGCCCCATTTGGCATGTACCTCACTAGACACCTGCAACAGCTGGAGAGGCCACAAAATTACCTCATGAAGAGGATCCTAAGCCTTAAACATATGTCCTACACTGACAGACTCAAACAACTCCAGCTATTGTCTGTCTCATATCGTCTACTAAGTCTCTGCTTGCCATGTCTGACCCAGCTCTGTTAGAAATGCCTCATCTAAAGAAATCCCAATCCCTCTGCACCACACACTCCAGAGACCTCGGGTCTATATTATGAGATCAACAGCTAAAAATGTTGACTCAACATTCATCGACATGGAAATGTCAAACTCCAAGTTTCTTGAATGGCCAAATTTGGCCGTTCTGTTACACCTGCCCTTTCCCCTACTGTCATGTGGTCTTGGAGTTAGAATATTTAGTTGGGGGTGGGGGGGTATGTGGACAAAGCCTCTCACTTAAATATGATTGCTTTTATGTGGTGTTGTTTGTTGGCCTTCTGATTTCTTTCCCTTGGAAAGAAATTGGTAATTTGGCCATTCGAGAAACGTGGAGTTCAACATTTCTGTGTCTGCGAAAGGTGAGTCACCATTTTCAGATGTCGATCTCATGATATAGACCTGGTACCTCAACCTCATTACCACAATTAGCAGAACATGCTGGAGGAACAGGTTCATAACCCAGAGATAGCTCATGCTCTGGAATAGACTTCCCATACATGTCAAGCAGAGCACCTCACTGGCTCTCAAGAGAAATTTTGATGAGTGGATGGGAAATAGAAAGTTCACCCCAGGGATCACTCCTGGGCTCTAATTGATAGAGGCACTGGGAACTAATGTCTGGCTGTACAATGCCAGGGCACGTCTATGGGGCTAGGCTTGTAAAGGCTCTAGGGCCATTAGCCTAGTACACACCTATGAACCTGTAAATGTGATGGAAGGAAGCCTCATGTTCAAAATGTAAGAAATGTTAATGGAAAAAGAGGAACTATGAGATACTGGGACCAGCTAAAGGCCTGTTATTTTGTATGGAGATGAAAGGTATTATGTTCAGGAAAAAAATGCTGACAATGCAAAAAGAGGGGCTATACAGCTAAAAATTGTGAACCAAAATGTAGTAAATGTAATGTCCAAGGGCAGTACAGGACAAAGGAATAGCTGAAGAAAATGATGAAAAAAATAGCAAAGAAGATGAGACATACCATTTTGTGGAAGAAAATATAGAAGAAAAGCATAAATAAATTCAAAAGAAATGGAGATTAATAACAAAAAAAAGATATTTGTTGAATAGGAAGATAATCGGTATGAAGTACTAGGAAGTGGAGAAGGGGGAATTTGACACTGGAAAAGAGCAAGAACAAAATAATGAAAGGTCAGTAGGATGAAGGGTACAAAGATGGAAAAAAATTGTTTTTGTTTACCCATCCTGACTTTCCTGGTAATACCCATTTTCAGCTGAGGCCCAGGGAGAAAAGCTCCATTTGTTTACTTTGCTTTATATTTAGTTCCAGTTAAACAGAGATTACTTACTTTCTATTTTTATTTATATACATACATTAGTTACATTTATAGACTAAGTTTCTACAGAGGTAGAAGCTACTAAAGAGAAAGCCCACATGCAACTTAGAGGATTGTACAGGCAGCAGTTGTGTATAAAAATATTTTGTCATTTCAGTGAGAGGTTGAGAGTATTCTGTTTAAGGAGAGTATTTGAGGAGCATCATATGGTGAGCAGAAAGTCTTAACCTGGTGATGAGCATGTGCAGGACCAGGATTGGTTAAGATGCTGTTTAAGCAGTGGTTTAAAACTATTGAGTTTGTCAGAGAGTTTTATTGTGTGGGGATACTATTCCAGAAGTTAGCGTATTGGGAGTAGAGAGAGTCCCTTGAAAAATTATTTGACTTATTTGTGAGTAGTAAGAATCTGTTAATAGAATGGAGGTCCCTTGCTGGACAGCAGGGCAATAATATGTTTTTAGTGCACAATATTTTTCTGGATGATGAATGATTTTGTGTACTTTAGTTGATTATGAGTATGTTAGGTAATTGCGCAGTTCAAGGCAGTTTAATTGCTTTAAGCTATGAAAATAGTGGGTCCTATGAAGGCAATTGGTGACAAATTTAGTAATTCTGTTGTAGCAGGGAGTGAGTTTCTTATTTGAATATTGTTTGTTTGTTAGGGTAGGAGCGGTGTATAAGAGAGTTGGCAGTAAGACGGTGGTGGCTAGAGTCTTTCCTGCAGTATATGTAAGGAATCCGTTGATCCTATAAAGGGATCCAAGTTTCTGGTGTGTAGATTTTATGGTGTGCAGTATTTGCTGGTCATAGTTGAAATTGTCATCTATTATAATGCCTAGAAGTTTACAGTGAGTTGCAGTTTCAGTGACAATATTATTTGCTGACTTTATGGTGAAAAATTGCTTTTGATTATGGCAACTTTTTGAGTTAAAAAGCATTAACTTAGTTTTCTTTGGGTGGAGTAGGAGGTTTGATTCTTTGATCCAGGTTTCTACAGAGGAGAAAGATTTCTAGATAATGTCTTAGAGGTTATTTATTGTTGACGCTGCACATATTGATGAGTTGTCTGCATACTGAACTAAGCTAACATGGTGAGTGGAGATGTGGAGGTTATTAATGAATATATTGAATAGGACGGGGCCCAGTATAGGGCCCTGAGGGACACCTATAGTAACTGAAGGGATGAATAGGTTTGTTGACTTCCAGATAGGTATTTAAGTAACCATGACAAGGAGTTTTGTGAAAGTCCTGTTGAGGATAGTTGAATGAGAAGTTGCTGGTGTGAGACAGTATCAAATGCCTTTGACAAGTCTAAGAACATGGTGGACACAAGCAGGCCATCGTTTCTATATTGGTTTATTATACTAGTAAAAAACATAGTAGAGCAGTAGTGGTGCTGTGCTGGGGCCTAAAGCCATGGTGTGTTTCTGACAGCAGGTTATTTGAGGTTAGGTATTGCATCAGCTATATATGGATGCATTTCTGTAATATTTTGGAGAGAATCACTATTGGTCTATGGCTATTAAACTCTGTAGATGTGCCACCTTTGTGCAGGGGTGTGATGTAAGATTTTTTTCAAACAGTGATGTGACATATCTTTCTGCTATGGAATAAGTATGGACGCAAGGCAGGCTATGACTTTTTGCAACCATTTTAGGTAGTCTGATAGTAGTTGGTCTACAGCTACGAAGGTAGTTTTTAGTTTAAGCAACAACTTCATTATGAGTGAGGTCAGTACTGGACTAAAATTGAAGATCTGTGGGTGGTTTTGGTTGGACAGGAGTAGAGAGAGAGAGGGGCAGATGTATTGGGGTCTGAGAGATAATATTGATTGCATAAAATGGGAATTAAACTGTGTGGGGATAGTCTGTCATATTGTCTATTTTTGGAGAGGGAGTGGTGGTCTTGCCAGGGTAGATTAGTTTGTGATGACCAAAAATGTTTTTGGTTGTTTTGATGTTTGTCTTGTAGGTTGGAGTGGTATGTCTACTTGTCCTGTTTGACATGGAGTTTTGCAAGGTTTCTAATATGTCTAAATTGCTGGAAGACATTTTGACTTCTACTTTTATACCATGTTTCTAGGGTTTATCCCTTTTTACCATGATTTTTTTTTCTTTTGTTAGCCAAGGTGCGAAGTTGGACTTTAGCACCAGTACATAAAAAAAGAGAAGGTTATTTAAGGTCTGCAAGAATATGATCGCAAAGTGTTATACAGCAGTATCTAGTGGCACTGTTCTAAGTACATTCCAGTTATATTGTTTTAGTGTTCATTGAAAACATCTTTGCTGAAATTGGTTGTATTTTGTATTTGATTATAGGTAATATATTTATGTAGGTTAAGGTGAGTTCTAATGGCATATGTTGGTATGTGGTCACTTATGCTGTCATAACCTACTTTTGTCAGTTTGTCTAGCTTGTTTGTAAGCATCTAGAAAAAATGGAAAGGAAAGTGAAGATATAAAGATAAAGTATTAATGTGAACAGTATTATAAATCATATTGGGAGCTAATGAAAAAAATCATACATGTATTTGATACAAGATGTGTTAAAAAAGATAGAGGTAAAACGGAGGTATTGTGGGGAAACAAGATTATACGTTCTGTCATAAATTAATAATGCTCAAGTATAGAGATTTTGATAAGAAATGATGAAATTTAAAATATTAGATGCTGCAATACTAATACCAGGTAGGGTGATAATGTGTGATATAATAAAAGAAAAATTATGTACAAGATACGTGAAATTTATGCATATACAAATATGACTAAGAACAAATATGTTTGAGCTCTTAAAAATATAATCTGATGCTGTTAATCTTCATTCATTCCTTACTAATGGGTTATTAGTTCTGTCCTCGGAACTGAGCTGGCCAAATATCAAGCTCACGTCAGCCAAAAATTCTCGAGCCAAGCTCCTACCCAGAATGCTCTGCTGCCTGTTACCTCATATCTCGTTTGCCGCATTGCTGTACAGCTGTGTCAGGCCACTCTCTCAGCTGTCTAATACATTGTTCTTACTTTAAATATTTTCAAATTGTTTCTACTAATATTTTTCTACCCTATTGTATACTTTAGACACTCTCTTTCTTTAGTCTTTTCCCTTTATTACCCTTTTTCTTACCTTTGAGGTAATTCTTCATTAACATCATTGGTAATCCTTCCTTTTCTCTTCTTACCCCTTTGGGTAGCTTTTCTTCTTCCTTTTGGTACTGTTCTTCTCCACATCATTATGTTTGATAAGAAAAGTAGCGTTGGTTTCAAGCAGTGTAAGGATTGCGGCCGTACGTTACCGCTTTCCGATGGCCATGACTTATGTGTCTACTGTCTGAATGTCTCCCACCTTACTGTGGATCCCCTGTGTGGGATATGTAAAAGTTTTTCAACCAGGACTCTTAACGAGAGGAAGAATAAATTAATATTGAAAAGTCTTCTCAAATCTCCTTTCTCTGAGGCTATTTCTGCATCAGAGGGCTCACCCCCTCCTGTTAAACCCTATAAGAGGCATTCTTCCTCTTCATCATCGAGGTTGCTCCCTTCTTCTCCCTCTGGAGATCGTAGGGAGTCAACTCATAAGAAGGTGACATTGATTACTACTACGGCGCTGCCACCTGTGACCCTGTCAGCTCCAGGCTTGGCACCGCCCCCAAATGATTCTGGCTCCAGCCATGTCTTCCTTATCGACACCGGCACCAGATTTCCTGGTGCAGACAATTTCGGCTCTGACAGTTCCATTGCAGCCCTTACCAGCACCATCCATGCAGGTACAGTCCCTTTCGGCACCGTTGGTACAATCCCCTTCGGCTTTGAGTATGACTTTCTGTATTCCACGGCGCAGACATTTTCGGCACCGACATGTTCTTCGGTGCACTCCTTGGCACCATCCTTATTATTGGTGCAGACACTTTCCTCGATGGCACCGTACCCATCGGGGCAGACTTTTGCCTTTACGGTGCAGACACGTTCAACTACTATGGCGCTGACATCCTCAGCGCAAACTACTTCCACATCATTTTCTTCAGTACAAACATCCTCGGTTTTGGGCTCTGCACCTCTTGAATTAGCAAGGACCAAGTATTCTCCTTCTTTGAATCCATTTGCTGCTAGTCAATATAGTCCTTTTCTAGAAAGGCCAGAATCGCCATCAGCTTTCTCCATGAGGTCAACCTAGAGTCTCTCTGAGCAAGATGTGTTGCGGCTTGTTGACCAGTTGCTTGTGGCCAGAGGTCTCTCTCACCTGTCGAAGTCCACGTTCCCTCCTTCAGGTGAGCGTATATATCCTCAAACTCCAATGAACACTCCTCCTTCGACTTCTAACCAAGTTTGAAGTCTATTACTCTGACAGCAGCTTCCCTTCCTCTGACCCTAATAGTGGCTCTCACTTTGGAACCAGAGTCATCTTTGTGGTCCTCGGTGCACTGGGCATCGGGATCTTCTCAGGCCAGTGGCTGTGCCATGGGGGAGGGCATTCGCAGTTCAAGCCACAAGCCACAACCACCAGGCACAAGGGCCTCAGGTTTCTCCTCCTCAGGAGACCCCCTCTTTGTAGTCTTCCCAGAACCTCCCACTGAGGAAGTACCCTGCAAAGCATCATGCAAGAGGAAGCACATGGTCTCCACTGAGGAGTCATTGACTCAGGATACGGATTTTGATGACGGGGAACGGTCCCAATGGTCACCCTCTGATGAGGTGTCCTTTGGTGACATCCTCGAGATCCTTAGAGGGGTGACTGGAAGTTCTCTAATCCTTCCTCTGAGGAATCCATATTCCTGCAGGCTTTTCGTGCCCGGCCCCCTACCTTCTGGTTCACCCTGCCGGCCGATGAGCTCATCCAGCTCATCATCCAGTGGGCTCCTGACACCCTGGAAACGATACCAAGGAGGCCGGATAAAATATTATCGCCCCCAGCTGAGCACCCACATTGGTCATGAAGTCTTTCAGTATATGCTATGGTGGTGGCGGCTGCAACTAAGAAGGATTTGGCAGAAGAGAGCCAAACTGTCCATCCACCCAACAAGGAGTCCTGGGCAATAGACAGACTAGGGAAGTGTGTGTTTGCTTTATCAACCTTCGCCATAAGGTCTTTGAACTATTTGGCACACTTTACCAGGCTTCAGAAGGATCTTATCAACCAGCTCTCTGAAACCTTGGCAGGAGCTGTTTCTGACAAGGTCCGTGACAACGTGGCTTCTCAGATAGCCACCCTAGAGTCCATTTCCAACTTTTCCATACGTCTTATTTCTCACGCAATAGAAGGGGTGGCTAGAGTGGCAGGCCAGGGTATAGTCACTAGACGACAGGCCTGGATGCACCTTTGCGATTTCGCAGACTCCTTTAAGGCTTCCTTCATGAACGCCCCCATCGAGGCCGCTTCTTTGTTTGGCCCTAAAGTGAAAGATACGCTGGCAAGGTGCGAACAAGATGGCACAACCCGGTCTGCACTCCACTCCTCAGTGATTCTACTCCAGAAATCAGAGGAGTGGGAAGATGTGACACAGGAAATCACAGGGGTCTTTCTGGGATGCACGTGCTGAGTTCTCCCCTAGAGGCAGAGGAGGAGAAACTCCAATGTAAGACACCCCTTTGGGGGCAGAGGATGTCCGTTAATCTGGCCAACCCTATCAGCGCTCCTGAAGTATTGTCCCACTGCTCAACTCTGGAAGTCTGAAGAAGTTCATTTGATTTGAGTGAACGAAAGCACTCACAGATTAAAGTTTTGCTTTGCCTTTGGAGCTGTGGTCCTTTGTTACTTATTTTATCACCTCTGGAAGTGGTTGGGGTACCCTGCTGCCTGGCAAAATATAACCACTGACTCTTGGGTACAATGGATAATATCCAGAGGCTATCGCATCCCCTTCCATCTTTGTACAATCTCATCCAGAGTATTACCCGACGTTCCACCTAGTCAAAGGAAAGCAGCAGCACATGAAATCCAAAAGCTGCTACAAAAAAGAATCATCCAGATGGTCCCTCCAGACCAGATAGGATCCAGTTTTTACTCAAGGTTCTTTTTACTGCCAAAAAAGACAGGACTGGAGACCAGTTCTGGATCTCAGCACACTGAACACATTTGTAAAAACAGAGCAATTCTGGATGGTCACGGTTCAGTCTATCCTTCCTCTACTGGAAGAAGACGATTGGATGTGCTGTGTAGATCTTCAAGATGTGTATTACCACATAAAAATGGACATGGACAAATGCTCAAGAAGATACCTCCGCTTCTGCATAGGAGCTAGTCGCTACCAATTTTGAGCTCTGCCTTTCAGTCTCTCTACAGCCCCCAGAGTGTTCACCAAATGCATGACAGTGATTATTGCGCACTTGCGACTTCAAGGATTCCAGGTGTTTCCATATCTAGATGACTAGCTCTTTACTGCCCCCACCAAGCGTCTACTGGAAAAAGCCCTGCACTACTCTGTCCTGACAGCTCAAAGCCTGGGAATCACTATAAACTGAGAAAAATCCAACATGACCCCAGCTCAGTCTTTGGAATTTATAGGGGTACTGTTGGACACGAGAAATTGCACAGCATCCCTTCCAGGCCATAGGCTTCAAAGAATAAGGCAACAGGTTCAACCACTGCTCTGTCACCACAAATCTCCCGCTCAATCTATACTCCAACTCTTGGGGTCAATGGCAGCCTTGATCACCATAGTTCCTCTAGCCAGATTCCACATGAGGCTCCTTCAGTGGTACCCTCTACAACATCCTGTGTCTTTTTAGATAAGTGTAACTCAGAGATTTAAGCAAGATTTACTCTGGTGGATGTCTCAAAATCCCCAACAATGGTCTTGCTACTTCAACCCCCATCAACCGATAGCCACGGTGACCATGGACACCTCCCTGATGGGGTGGGGGGGCTATGTCAGAGAAACTTGGTTCAAGTCACCTGGTTAGAGACAGAGGCCCTTTTACATATCAGTGTCCTGGAACTGAGGGCGTTGCAAGCATTTCATTCCATCCTTCCATCAGGGACTATTGTGATCCAATCAGACAACATGTCAGTGGTCTGGTACATCAACAAACAAGGGGGCACCAGATCTTACCCATTATGTCGAAAGGCCTTGAGAATATGGCAGTAGGTGATAGCTTCCAACCGCTTTCTAATTGCAATGCACATTCCTGGGACTCCAACGTGATAGCGGACAAATTGAGCAGATGCATGCTGCAACCTCACGAGTGGTCCATCAATCCTTTGACAGTGGCAAGAATCTTCAACCACTGGGGTCAGCCTTGCTGCGACTTATTTGCCTCCCCAACCAACTACAAGTGCAACAACTATTTTGCCCTAATCCCCCCTCGGGGACAGTCACCGAGAGACGCTCTAGTCCACGCTTGGCCCTCGGGTCTACTTTATGCTTATCCTCCTCTTCCTGTCATCTCCCAATTTCTGAAAAAAGCACAACAGCTGAAGAGCAAAGTGATCCTCATTGCTCCATATTGGCCTCGACAAGTCTGGTTTGCCTTCCTCTGGCCTCGCCTGCTAGATCAACTGTGGATCCTCAATCCATCCCCAACGTTGATCTCCGATCTGCAGGGTCTAACTTACCCCGATCTAACAACCCTGAAACTGACAGCTTGGTTTCTCCACTTCCAGTGATTGCCAGGCTTGAAAACCTATTGTCCCCTGTGTGCAATATTCTTATTGCATCTCATAAGTCGTCCACCAGACTAATCTATCATAATAAATGGAAAAGGTTTTCTTTATGGGCAGCGAATAAACAATTAGACCCCTTGTCAGCCCCAGTTTTGGTGGTTTTGGATTGCTTATCACATCTTTTCCATTCTGGGGTGCCTGCCTCTACTATTCATGTGCATTTAGCTGACATCTCAAATTTCCACATTGGTTTTCAGGATGGTTTGCTTATGTCACATAGACTCTGTAAAACTTTCTTGAAGGGGTTCTCCACTTAAAAACTCCCTTTAGAGAACCACTACAACCTTGGGATTTGGCCATGGTTCTGCAAGCTCTAACACCTCCCCCCTTTGAACCTGCATCTTCATGTGATGTAAAATATCTCTCTTGGAAAGTTTTGTTTCTGATTGCAATCACATCAGCCAGATGCTTGTCAGAATTTCAAGCTTTATGCATCAAACCTCCCTGTCTTATCTTCTATAAGGATAGGGTATCACTGAGAACTAATTCTACCTTTTTACCAAAAGTGGTGTCAGAGCATTCTATCAACCAATCAGTTGACCTTCCAGTATTCTTTCCTAACCACTAACAAGGGAGAGTATTGCCTGCACTCCTTGGATGTTCATAGGCAAATACGATTTTATCTGGACAGAACTAAATCTACCCGTAAATCAGACCAGCTATTCCTGGCTTTTTTTGGACCAAGACAAGGTCACCCTGTCTCAAAAGTTACATTGGCTTCATGGTTGAGAAATTGTATTACCTTTATCTACAACAAAAACAAGGTTTTCTTGCCTCACAGAGTGAAAGCACATTCTACAAGGTCTATGGCAACTTCAGCAGCTTTCCATGCTAAGGCTTCCCTCAATGATATTTGCTCAGCTGCAACTTGGGCCAAACCTCATAACTTTATTCTTCATTACAAATTGGACTTGGCCTCCAGAGGTAGAGCTTCTTTTGGCTCCATGGTGCTCAGGAATGTCCTTCTGTTATGTATGTCTGTTATGACCAGAGGTAGCTTATACTTTTATCTGTAAACTTGCAAACTCGATCTGAGGTAACAGGAAGCAGAGCATTCTGGGTAGGACCTTGGCTTGAGAGGTTTTGGCTGATGCAAGCTTGATATTTGCTGGCTCAGTCCCGAGGACAGAACCGATAGTCCATCAGTAATGAGAGAATGAAGATCAACAACACAGATGGAAAGTTATGGTAAGACATAACTTCTTTTTTTGGTTAATATAATAATATAACTTCCATTTTTTTTTTTGGTGATAGAAAACAATGAAAAATTAAAATAAAAGGAGTATAAAAATAACAGAACTTCAAGTAGAAATTGAGAAAAACATGGAAAGAGAATGATAGATAAATGAAAGTTGTATGACAAAAGTTAAAATATGATTTTAGCCAAGTTTTTTTCTTAAAAGTAAGAAAGAAAAAAATGGTATCACCTTTTTTAAGAAAACAAGTGAGAAAAAAAGAAGAAAGAATAGATGCATTATTTGATGAAGAGGGTAGTGTAAGATGGAAACAAAAAGAAATAATGAATGGAAGTTATGGTAAGATTTGTAGGTAAAATGTAGGAAAAGGAAGATTATGAAAAACAGTACTGTGTTAAAATGGTTTACCTTTACAAAGGTGAAACACACTTGTGTGATTGCTCATATAAGCGAATCGTAACTTCAAAAAACAAAACAGTGACGGTTTCCAATCTTCGAAAATCAGCAAATCAAAATGCAGATTCGCTGATTTTTGAACATAAATGCTGAAAACAAATTTAATGAAGTGTAAAGCAAGCCCCCCTGCACCCCTCACATCCGTCCTAATTTAATATTCTAATTCCGAGATCGCACTACACTGAGGAAAGGGACTATTTTCCAATCCCCACTATAGTGCAATCCTCCCGAAAATCCGAATCTGCAGTGAGTGAGTCACTGTGCATTCGCTCATTGCACATTCAAACCTTTTTGTGTTTGACATTTGCAAACGTCCTTTTGAACATTTGCTGTTCACCCGTATGCAAAATGTGCACATGAAGGTAAACCATTAAAATATCTGAATGTACTAAGGCAGAACTGGAAAAAGAGATTTCTGTGGAAAAAATGCAATAAGTAATAAAAGATGCTAGAAAACAGTCAGCACAAGGATTATGCAGACTATATTATGAGTTTTACAAGAAAGTGGAGATGGAAGAAAACTTTTTTTGTAAAATATTAAATGAATGGTTAGATAAAAGGGGATGCTAGGAGATGTATGTAATAGTTTCATTAACATTTATGTGGAAAAAAGATGAAAGGAAATATGTAAAAAACAAAATCTATAACTTGAGGGAATACAGATTATAAAATATTTCAGAATAATACAAGAAAAGGATAAGTGTTGACAGAAGTAATAGGATATGGTGTGCTTGGTGTAAAAGGGAAAAAAGCAAAGTATGATCTTAACAGAAAAGAATGAGGTAAATTTTAGAAGCATAAGGAATAAATAATGAAAATTAATGTATGAAAATAATGGTAAATGAATATATGATAAAAGAGACAAGGGTAGGAAGGGGAGTTAAGCTGAGGTGTCCCTTTTTAAATATATGTATTCATTCCAGTATTGAATATTACAGAACTGTATGAAGTATGCTGAAAGATGGAAAAGGAAATTGAGATACCAGTATGCTTGTCTTATGCAGATGATTTGGTTATTGCAGCAAAAATGGAGGACAGATGAATGAAAGTGTTATAGCAATTGAAATGTTATTAAAATATGGGTTTAATATTGAATAAAGGGGAAAAAATGGAGGAGTTTGCTGAAATAAAAAGTGATGAATGGAAAGAGGGTGGAAAATAATATGTTTGGGGGTTGCATTTGGGGAATATGAAACCATACTGAATTAGTGGAAAGTGAAACTGGAAGCAATAAAATATATTTGCATAGTGGAAAAGATTTAATTTATCGTATAATAAAAATGTGCGTATAAATAAAAGACATACAAAATGTATAAAACCAAAAAGAAAAGAAAAACAGTTTAAAAACACCAAACTGACACTTTATTAAATATGCAAATGTTACTAGTAAGCACTTTCATTTAACATGAACTTCTTCACACAGTTTGGTGTTTTTAAATCATTTGTCCTTTCAAAAATGTGTATATGTTAAATACAAACATACTGGAGAAACTTGCTTATGGTGGGAGCTTATATGTTTCCAGAAAATGGAAAAGGAATTGCTAGAAATATTTTTCAGTTTCATATGGGGTTCAAGACAGAATCCTATTAAAAGAGGAATAATATGCAATACAAAATAAGGGTGATTAGGTCTGAGATATTCTATTGTTTTTAGCATCAATGCACCTGTTTTGGGTTATTAATAATGTAAAACACAGGGAGAATAAAAATATGGCAACATTGTTATATGAGATGTATAAGGATACATGAAAGCAAGTGAAAAGGAAAATATGGATGAAAATAAATTATGGACAAAAAAGGAATGCATTAATAGGGTAAAGTTATGGAAATTAAAAATTGATGAATGTAGTAAGAAAAGGGATGAGTGGTATGAAAAAATATGCAAGATTTTTTTCTTGTATGTGTGATGATTTCATGACTGAAATGCATAAAAACAAAGAAGGAAAAGTTTTGAAGATTTCTATACAGCTGGGGTCTTTTTTGTAGACAATTCTGTTAAACAGGTTACCTGTTGTAGAGAATATGACACATAAAACAATAGAAAAAAAGAATGTGCTGGGACTGCAAGGCAGAGAAAGCTGCAAAACAATGTATATAGTTGGGAAGGTTTAATGGAAATGATATTGTATGGTAAATATGAAAAAAGGAAGGATTAAGAAAATTGATAAATGTCATAAAATATTATTTGTTACAATGGAGTATTGTGGAAAAGAATGTGTGAAGGACTTTTGCATAACAAAAACAAAAGGGAAGAAGATGCATTTCAAAAATAAGAAAATGGTCATGGGAAAAGCATTGCTGATGGAGGAAAATTAAAAAAAAAATGGAAATGGAAGAAGTATGCACAAAAATTATTTTGTGTTACTGATGAATAAATTGTAAAAATTATGTGAATAGTGTCTTCCAAGATGGCTGCATACTAGTCAACAGCTCAATTTCAGCTCTGCTAGTGTGAGAAAAGAAACAGAGACAAGGGCATGGAACTCTGCTGCTTTTAATAAATTTGGTTACTGGCTAGCGAGTACACTGCCTGGATGCCAGCAAAGAAGAAACTAAAAAAGGCCAGAAAGAAAATCCACTAGAAAAGGTGAAGAGAAAACACTGACTGGGTAGAATGCCATAGCTGTTCAGCAAAAAAATTCAGTCTGGTCAGGTATGCTTAGAACACATTAAAGGTTGCTGGAACCGGGTCAGTTTTGAGCTTTTTTTATTGGTTGATTTGTTTAAATCAGTTTGCTCTTATTTGCTATATAAGCACTGCGTTTGTGCGGGTTTGCACATCATGCATTGCCACACAGTGGTGGGCACCATTGGCAGTTATAGATACAAACACTTTTGCCTGCAAATGTTCCCTTAGTACTCTGCTGGTGCTTCATTGGTGAGTTCTCGCTATTGTCCCTCACTGACAGGGAATACATTCAGTGAAGCTGCTGAGGTACAAACAGATCCTACCCACTAACCCTACATATTTTTTGACCACTTTTGTACTCTACTTTATCTGGTCCTTCCTGTCCTCTCCCTGTTTTCTGATCACATCAGCTTACCTAGCATTATAGATGGACAATTTCCTGCAGTTTCTCCAGCCAACCTGTTCGACATGGGCATCCAGAGGTAATGTAGCAATTGCATAATGTACACTGACAACCCACTTCTTCTAGTCCACACAAATTAATTATGTGAGTGATGCATCTATATCAAGAACCTAGAGTCCAGGCTCTCTCACTCACCAGTTAGTTCATCTGATACTAAGCAGGTTGTCAGTAAGTGTACCTCACCTGCACCTACCAATCCAACAACACATAAACCTACATATGTGGAGGTCCTTACCAGAAGCTTATCTAAACTTCAAAGACCTCCCAAACACAAGCATGCTTCACATAACACAGCCTTGGCTGAATATATTTCATACACCAGTGTCTCACCAGTCAAGTGCCTAAGGCATAACACAAAAACAAACATCTTGGTCATAGGTGACTCAGTTGTAAGGCACACAGATGTCCATCTCACCAGGTTGGGTAAGGAAAAGGTCACAGTCAGCTGTCAGGTGCCATGATCTGCCACATCAAATATGCACTCGAGTCTCTCAACAACAGGCACTGTTATGACTCCATTGTAGTCCATGTTGATATAAACAACTTGAAATGTTCCTCACTGGACTATATGAAGAGAGACATAACTGAGCTCTCTATGTCTCAGGCAGGTGTGTCCTTAGCGTTAAGCAGCATTTTACCTTCGCCTAGGATGATACCTCAATACAAACAAAAAAGCTATTGACTTCAACAATTGGCTTAGTTTCTGGTGTCATTCAAAGGGGATCCAGTACCTGTCAGCCTGGGATGGCATGGTCGACAGACATTGATGCTTTGCCAGAGATGATCTTCATTTGTCACCCCTGGGATTTCAGTTACTGGCTAAGGCTCTTCTCACCCCTGTAGTGCCTTTTTTAGGTAATGTCACAAGAACAAAATTCCTGAACGTAAAATTACCCTCTAAAAACAACCTCAAGGTTATGCTACTAAACGCTTGGAGTCTAAACCAGAAACTGCACTCATTGGAAACAGTCCTCACCTTGGAGAGCATCCCAACTATTCCAATTTACATTTCCTTCTACATGTTCAGACCACAAACTGAAGTCATGAGAACTAAAGGAGGTGGTGTATCAATATTTATTAAATATAACTACATCTCTAGATTGGTGAAACATCATGTTTCTCTTGAATTACTTCAAGTGTAATTGACTGTAGGTAAGACCCCCCCCTTCGGGTCTTTGCCAGCTATAGGACCCCTTCATGAATTAGGACATCCACTCAGCCTACTTGGATCTACTTGAGTCAATATTATATAAAACAGTAAGCATTTAGTACCTCAGCATTTTGCCTTCAAGGATTAATTACATCATCATGCAGCTCCATTTATACAAGAATGCCCCCTACTGATTGGTTACACCAAACTTTTCACATACATCATTCTTTACAAACATGTAAATATTACAAAGTTCAAATATATACCTTATAATATTCACATGTTAAAACTTTTATACACTTAAAATGTTTCCAAAATCCAACTTGCATTTATTTAATAACACATTCATGTATTCTGTTGTAAAATCATTCCAACGTGCAATTACAAACCTACCAACTGTACATTCAAATTTACCTCAAGGTTAAGACCCCCTGGAAACAATGTGCCAAAATTAATGATCATCCTACTTTCCAGCCTGAGCAGCTTCATTATGAAGTCACCCACCCCCATATTGTAAGGTTGACCCAGCACTCAAAAAAACAAAGTTTCATCCAAAGCACCATGGACCAAGTGAAAATGTTCAGCAACAGGACTGTTACAATTCCCTTTTCTGAAGTTTCCTTGATGTTCCATGATTCTAAACTTAACCATTATTTTGGTCTGGTCCACATACCACTTAACTTTGCTACAACCACACCCCAAAATGTATACCACCCCCACAGAAACTGCAATCAAATTGTCCTGTAGACCTGAATCTCTTTCCAGTGATATAACTAGCTGTCAAATTCATAGGTTCATAGGTATATACTAGGCTATTGGCCCTAGGGCCTATATAAGCCTAGCCAAGGGAGGTTCCCTGGCTTTTGACACCCAAGACAATTATTTTCCTGTGCCCCTGTCGAGCAGTGTCACAGCAGTGATCCCGGGGTGAATTTCCTGTTTCCCATCCAATTGTATAGATTTCTCATAAAAAGGGCTAATGAGAGCTCTGCTTAGCATGAATGGGTAGCATGTTCCAAAGTATGGGAAGTCTCTGGGTCAGGAATCTATCCCTCCAGCATGTTCTGTTTATTGTGGTGACAGGGTTTAGGTCCCAGTCAGCAGGGGGCATTGTTGTATAAATGGAGCTGTATGATGATATAATTTATCCTTGAAGGCCAAATGCTGAGGTACCAAATGCTTACATAAAATGAGAGCTCTGAATACTTTGCATGGCTCATATTTTGTTTTCTACTTGAGTCAATCAAGATACAACCAAGCACCCTGGTTTTTGGTGACTTTAATTACCTGTCCATTGACTGGGTAAATTATACGTGTTCTAACTCACTTGCCTAAAGGTTTCTGGACTTCATTAACTCCAATACCCTGGACCAGCTAAGTGACACACCCACAAGGGGCTCAAACTTCCTGAATCTGGTGCTTACCAACACGGGGGACTGCTGCACCACCCCAATGTGTGGCCATCTCTGGTGAGATCTAACCACAAATCAGTCTCACTAGAAGTAACTATAACACAAGAACCCCCCCCCCCCCAGCAACAACTAGACTAAAACACTTCTCAAAGGCCGATTGCAACCTCTTACGTGACCGTATAAATAGCTTCATAGCCCCACCCCCACTGATGGAACAGACACCTATGCTGAATTATATACCAATGCTTTATATGAGCACCTGTACAATTGTATTGACTCTGCCATACCTGATAGAACCAAAGCAAGATTTTCAAGGAAAAATAAACCTGCCTGGTAGACAACTGCCATTAATAGGCTATATGGTAGGAGAAAGAAACTGCTGTCTAAGAGTATGAAGGAATGGTCTCAAAACTGGAAACACTCCCTCAACATCTTAAACAAGGAAATAGGACTCCTAGTGAAGTCCTCCAAAGTTAACTACGAATCCAAATTAGCTTCCTTAATGAAGGATAACCACAAGGTATTTACTTATATCTGTAACCTCAAAGGTAAGTCCCAAATTTGTGCTAAACTCAAATTTAATGGTACTACATATATACAGACCCTGTGGATATAGCAAACCTGCTGGCTGACAGGTTCAGTGAAAACTTCAGTCCCCTGTCCCCACCACATATACCCCAAAGCATTCCTAGCACCTGTCCACCACCTAGTATCACCAAGGAGCAGGTATTAAATGACCTCTCCAAGGCCAAAAACACAGCAGCTATGGAGCCAAACAATATCCCGGGCTGTGTTCTACATGTGTTAAAACAAAAATTAGCATCACAATTGGCACACTTTTCAATCACAGCCTAAGTAGTGGCTTCATCCCAGCACAATGGCAAACAGCTACTGTCATCCCTTTGCACAAAGGGGGTGCATCCATGGACCCTGGGAACTATAGACCCATTAGCCTGACCAGCCTTGTGTGCAAGGCCACGGACCTTATTATGGGAAATCTCCAAATGCTTGACCCCACCTAGTGTGGCTTTGTCAAGAGGAGATCATACCTGTTAAACTTGGTGGACTTCTTTGAGGCAGTCACCATAGCCTTGACTTAGCCAAGACCTTTGACATAATCCCTCACTCAGACATCATTGATAAACTCACCCATCTGAGTATCATCCCATATAGTGGCAGGTTGGTTGCAAACTGGCTCACTGATAGAACTCATATGGTCAAAATAGAGAACTCCACCTCCTCCAGCAAACCCATAACTGGTGGTGGTAAACAGGGATTGGTTGTGGGACCCCTACTGTTTGGAATCTACTTCTTTGCAGTACAAGCTAAAACTAAAGGATTGTGGCTGACAAGTTTGCTGATGACTGCAAACTGGGAGCAGTCATTAAAACACCTAGAGATGTCAACATCTTGCAAGAGGTCTTACGCAGACTGGTGCTGAATCATAGTCTTGATGCATTTTTTCACCAAGTTTATCACACCCTTTGGCAAGGGCGATATTCCTGCAACATACCACATCAATAGCAATACCCAAAGCACACAGTCAGTGGTGAGAGATCTGGGCATCCAGGTTAACAGAAACATTAACTTCAATCACCATGTCTCCACAGTGGTAAGAAGGGCATTTTATATTGCTCATCTCATAAGTAAGTGCATTGCCTCCAGAAGAAAAGTGCCTGTACTCTTCCCTCATCAGGCCAATAATAGAGTACAATGCTGCCTTTTGATATGTTCCTTTCCAAACACCTGCAGCAATTGGAGAGACTATAAAGGTTCCTTACAAAGAGAATTCAGGGTCTTCAAGATCTGTCTTATGTGGACAGACTGAAATCATTGTCATTTTACTCATACAGACTGCTCAGAGGTGACCTGTGTCTTGCATATAGAGCAATCTCTGACTCAGCTTTAATGGAAATGTTGCACATTCATAAGTCAAATGGCACATGGGTCACTCATTCAAAGGACCATAACCTGGTATGTGACATCAACACAAGTTGCTGGAGAGACAGATTTGTCTCACAGAAGTTGCCCCACCTTTGGAACAAGCTTCCTATTTATATTAACAAAGCCCCTCATTAGCCCTATTTAAGTATAAGTTGGATGGGTAATTGGAGATTCACCCTGGGGGTTCCACCTGTGTCCCTGCTGGACAGGGTCAGTACGTGCTGATTTTAGTGTCTACTTGATCCAGACACCCTTAGAAACACAGGCTGAACTTGGCTAGGGTTGCAAGGGCCCTGGGGCTATTAGCCTAGTAACCTCCTATGATCCTGTGAAAATTATTGAACTATTGAAGGAGTATATCAACTTAACTAACAAAAGACTGAAAAAATGGAAGAAGCTTTAAACAGATGTTCAGATGAACTGATAAAACTGCAAAAATCAGAGGGTGAAATAAGGAAAAGAGTGAGTATAAGACTGCTCAAGAAAAGATGTTTAAAAAATGGTAGAATTAGTGGACAGAGCATACATGGAAAATCTGAGATTTTCTGCTCTATGAGAGAAACTGGAAGGGACAAACTGCATTCATTTTATGAAGACACAAACAACTGGACTGGTGTTCTACAGCACGATTTGTTAATTGAAAGGGCATATCATGTGTATGCCCCAAACCTGACCATGAGAAAGCAACCAAGACCTGTATTTGTAAAGATGTAATCTTGGAGCAAAAATAGTTGATCCTGACAAAACTGTGGTAGAAGGACAAAGCATTAAAAGTTGGAGGCAGTGGAGTATTTGTGGAAAATTATTATTCACTATAGACCAGGCAGAAGAGAAGCAAATGTATTCCAGCAATCAGGGAGTGTTGAGAGGCAGGTGAGAGATTCAAGCATCTAGCTGTCTTCAGAATATTTTTTCCTGAAGAATCGAAGTTGTTTTTTGATGCAGAAAAGTATAAGGACAAAATACAATAGTTTGTTCAATAAAAAGTGAGTTATCAAGCAGAAGGTGATTCTGCTTCCCATTCTTTGCTCATCGAGAGACTTTGTCAGTGAAACCTTTTTACAATGTTTCAAAGGAAGAATTTTTGAGAGACAGAAAGCCAAGGAGTTGATTAGAAGAAATGGGAGCACCTTGGAATTGAAACAGAGTCTAGAGTTGTGAGATGTAGATAACAGGATGAAGACCAGCAGCATGGAAATTAGTGAATAAATGTGAGATAGCAAAGCATCAGTCACGTTTGTGAAATATGTCCTGTACAAGAAAAAGTAGAAAGAATGGACTTCTGTTGACTTTATTAAACTTGTGGGGGACTGAAGTGCTTTTGCCCTACTTCATGTCATTAATGTTTGGAAGGATACTAAGAGGAAGGAAAAAGGTAACTGTAAACAAAATAATTTCTGTTCTTAAAGGAAAACTCCACCCTCTCCTGCAGTTTAACTCAATTGCTAGGTTTCTTTTCTGCCTGTCTGCAATATGGTTCCAGCATTGTATAGGTACCAGAACCCTGCTTTTACTTTTTAAAACATTTATTTCCTTGCATTGGAGTCAAAGGAAGGGAAAGCCCACCTACTTTTTTTTAATGTAACTTCTCACATACTTCACAGAGAAATTCATCTGCACCTGCATAACACATCATAGACACAATTAAATCTGTAGTTTACCCTGTCAGGTAATGCTGTCATCTTAGATGGGCAATTCAACCTGCTAATGTCAGGAACACAGCAACTGAATAAAAAAAAAGACAGAAAGCTGTGGAACTGTTTTTACTACAGAGGGGAGGAAAACTTAACACTCCCCTAGCAAAACAAAGCAATTAGATCAGACAGGGGTTTAAAGGCAATTGTCAACTCTTCTGACAAATTTACACAAGGAGCAACACAGTGCTGAAATGTTAAGTTTTAAATGTTATTTATAATAGTTTATATACTAAGATAAATGTAGTATCAAAGATTTCTGTGACATTTAGAGAAAAGTCAGAAAATATTTTTTTCTCATAAAACATCAATGCATTTACCATTTTCAAGCCCCCCCCCCCCCACACACACACACGCCAGAACTGCAGAAAGTCAGGTGGCAACCCTATCAACTAGGTGCACTGAAACTGTTCATAAAAAGGCTTTTTTGATTTTTTTGTGACATCATTCCAGAGGGGATGCATATCTGGTACATGCAGATCCACTGTAAGAGATCCCCACTGACTTTGAGTCAGTCCTTACATTGTTAGAGTGCAACCATAATATACTGCTGAATTTACTTTGTGCCCTTGCATTAAAAACACTAAGAAAAGGAAATCAGAAGTATTTAACTATATTTAAATGCACACACACTCTCTTATATACTTTTGTACACATGTACTTTACACACATACTATATATATATATATATATATACATGTGTGTGTAACATGCGTGCATATAATGAATTATTTATAATAACATAGTATAGTTAAGCATTGTTGATGTATACATTCTAATAAATGTTGCTCAATGATTTACTTGGTCACTGTCACACATTGGCTATATGTTGCACATGCAATCTTGGTCAATGATTTTATGTCAGTATTTTTTCTTTGTATTGCTAAGTGCATTTAATAATTGTTATTATCTTCGCCAATGTAGCCTAAGTTGTGGCTGAAAAGGGTCCTGGGACCAGTTCACTTTCCTGGTTACCAAAGTATAAATAAATATGAAATAGAAAAAAGGAGAGTGAATATGACAGAAATAATTGAGGAATTAGTAAAGCACATTTTAAGTCTGCATCATTCATGAGAGAGAAAAATCCTCCCACTGAAGGCATTGGGAAGTAACAGACAGACGAAGTTTAGAGTCCTACTACTTGTCACTTGTAAACGTACAGCAAGGATCATTTACTGCAATGAGAGTTTTCACACCTCAGCATGAGAGTGTGGGGGAGGGTTTGTCAGATCTATTAGGACTACAAAAGATTCCTCTTACAAAAACCTGTTTTTATCTACTTTCTTTTGTTGTAAGTAGCTAACAGCTGTTTATAGCACAGAACAAGCTCTGACAGACACATAAATGAGGCTCAGTCAGGTAAACACAGAAGCAGCTCTGTTACAGATGGTGTGTTTAGATGACAGTGCTTCACAGTTCTGCCATTCAATCTTAATGGTATGATAAAACAGCACCACTTCCTTATGTCTAGCATGAGTCATATAAAAAGGACTTGAAATGTATTCTGGGAAAAAGGAATGAAAGCAAGAAAACAAGATCATGTTACCAAGGCAGGCCCCATCCACCATTTTGAGAGAAACACCTTAAAATTGCAAAAAAAAGCACTTGGAATGATTTTGAGGCATTAAAATAGCTCAAAAACAAAGATACAATGAAAACATATGTTTTTTTGAGTTCTAATGTGGAGTTTTCCTTTAATGTTTTTTCTATAAAACTTTTGATGATATTAGTGACGTATATTAAAGCATTTCAGATATTGTATGTGATAAGGATACTCAAGTAATTGGGTACCTTTTTTTCTTCTTTTTTTAGTAAGCATTAGATCATAATACATGATTTCATTTACATTTGCATAGGTGAGTGGATTAAGATGCCTGGCTTAACCTAGTGACACATTTTAAGAGGAAACCAGTAAATAAAAGGAAAAAGACTGTAGTGAAAAGTTTCTTATTAGTAATTAATACTCAAAATGACTTTATAAGCCTGCAGCTGAGGGCTACGTTTTTTCTTGTTTCCATGGAGGCAAGCTGATTATAGGGCAATAAAAGGCCAGACTGCTGGTTTCTTTAAGGCTAAAATACAATGTTTTCTAAAAGCATGCAAGCTGTTTTTCACATCTGGGAGGAGAATAAAGATAAACCAAAACAGACATCAATTAGTGTAAGTATGAGCAGAGGCAGTAACATATGCCTTAGCATGGATAACCTTATCTTTAGGTCAGATAATGCCTGTGTGTGCAGCTGTGTATTGGGACAATTGATCCTATTAGGAGGGTTAAACTTCATTATTTGAAGATGTACTTAGTTTTATGTGTTAGTATTAAGTTAATAGATGATGGGGTATGCTTATAATTTTTGTTTGTTTGACGGTTTTCATTATAACAACAAGTATTGTAAAATCTGGCATAAGCTCAAATGGAGGGAACAAGAAACACCTGTGTAAAAGACCAGCCTACCAAATGGTAGTAGGTGCAAGTATTACAAAAGCTGGAAATAGACATCAAAAAGCTATCATATATAATAGGTGGGAATAATATCCTCTTATTACAGTGGTGACATTTTCCATATTATCTTGGAATGTAAATGGTGTCACAGGTATAGTAAAAAAAAAGAGTATTGAATTGTATTAAATGCTGAGTGCAAATAACAATGTTACATGAGACACACTTAGAAAGAACTGATCATATAAATTTGATAAAGGATTTCTGGGTGGATATTCAGCAGAGTGTCAGGGACAAAAGAAAAGAAGGGTACTTACATTAATTAATAGAGGACATTCATTAGTGATAGAACAGAAAATAGATAATTTTAGAGTTGTGGTAGTAAGGGGCTACTGCCAAGGGAGGAAGATTATGCTGGCATCTATTTATATTTCTCCTAAAACTGCTATTGTGAAGCTTAAATATGAGGAGAAATAATTAACTTTCAGGAGTAAATACTAGTTCTAGGTGGGGACTGGGATTTGATTTGTAACAACGAGAATGTACATGGGGGCCTAGAAGGGAAAATATAAAAAAGGGGGTACATTTTTGTAAAAAATTCTGAAAATATTTGGTATGGAAGATGTAATTTCATTGGTAGGAACTTATTTACATATTATTACACAAGGTGCAATAACTGGGCTAGACTAGATAGAAATTATATTTCACAGGGACATGTGTATTTATTTGAGAGCTTTGACACACATCCAATAACTCTTCAGATCATGTGCCAATAATAATGAAGATAAAAATGAAGGGTAATAACATAAAAATGAGATGCTGAGTCTTCAGCAGAGTGTCAGGGACAAAAGAAAAGAAGGGTACTTACATTAATTAATAGAGGACATTCATTAGTGATAGAACAGAAAATAGATAATTTTAGACTTGTGGTAGTAAGGGGCTACTGCCAAGGGAGGAAGAGTATGCTGGCATCTATTTATATTTCTCCTAAAACTGCTATTGTGAAGCTTAAATATGAGGAGAAATAATCAACTTTCAGGAGTAAATACTAGTTCTAGGTGGGGACTGGGATTTGATTTGTAACAACAAGAATGTACATGGGGGCCTAGAAGGGAAAATATAAAAAAGGGGGTACATTTTTGAAAAAAATTCTGAAGATATTTGGTATGGAAGATGTAATTTCATTGGTAGGAACTTATTTACATATTATTACACAAGGTGCAATAACTGGGCTAGACTAGATAGAAATTATATTTCACAGGGACATGTGTATTTATTTGAGAGCTTTGACACACATCCAATAACTCTTCAGATCATGTGCCAATAATAATGAAGATAAAAATGAAGGGTAATAACATAAAAATGAGATGCTGAGTCTTCCCCACCTATCTGTTAAACAGAGAGGCATTTAAGGAATGGATAATTCAGGAGTTATTAGGGAAGATGTAATGTTCTTCAGAAGATATAGCTATTGAGTGGCATAAAATGATAGTGGAGTTTAAAAACAGGGTAGAAATAAAAGAAAAAAGAGAAATGGTTAAGATGTAACAAAAACTATTTAGAGGGACTGACAAAGGTTAAAGTATTGCAGAATAAGGGGAATCTCACAGAACAAGAAGAGGCACAAATGCAGAGTACTAAAGAGAAAATAAAGGAGTACATGCATATATGTATGACTTTGGAAAGATTGCCATTAAGCAACTGGTTTTTGATAACTCCAGAACACAAAAACTTTTAGAGCAACAACTTAGGCAACAGAAAATAGAAAGGGTTGTTGACAAACTTAGGGAGCCTATAACAAGAAAAATAACCAGAGATCCTCTAGAGGTATTAAAGATATTTCAGAAATTTTATGAGAATTTGTATAAAGCAGACAAATGTGGAAATCAAGAAAGGGCACAAATGAACAATTAGTTAATATAGGAGGAGATCAGATAAATATGGTAATGAATAAACAATCTGCAGAAAGATCTCCAGGAATAGTTGGTATTCAGGTGGAAGTTTGGAAACTAGGAGGGAAGAAAGTGATAAAGATCTGGAAGGTTTTTGTTTAACAGTATATGTTATGTGATCCTATCTCGCCTACATTCTGACTGATGGGTTCGGAGCCGATCCCTCGGCTCCGACTCGGCACGCTTATGCCAAAGAGCGAAGTCTCTTATTGGCTGAGCTTACTATATCCCAGGATGCACCACTACCAGTCCCCCAGATCTCGTTTGCCGCTAATCTGCGAAGACGTGGTCTCGAGCTGGCTGAGCTAAGTAGTAATTTTACTAACTTTTTCTGTCAGGAATTTCTTGTTCTATTCACAAAAAGCTGTTTTAACGGCTATTCTTCACTTTTGTGTGTGTTTGGAGTTTGTTAAAGACTTGTTGTGTGATTGGGTTGAGTTTGGTAGGCCTCCTTCATCTTAGGGCCTTCCAGGTCAGTCAACCTCCCTTAAAACTTACAGGGTTTCAAAATACCCTTGTTATTTGCAAAGCGATAACTGTAACCTATTATTAGGTAGTGTTAAACAGAAAGTCAGTTGTATTTTTTCTGTCAAGATCACTTTTCCATAATGTCTCAAAATCCTAGGCCTTCGGCCTTTAAAAAATGCACCAAATGCAGTTTTAAAATGTCCATCACAGACGATCACTCGCTCTGTGTGTATTGTTTGGGTGCAAAACACTTACAGGAGTCATGCAGCGTGTGTCACGCTTTTTCCTCAAGGGTCCTCCAGGAGAGGAAAAATAAATTAATTCTTAAGGGGTTAATTAAACCTTCTTTTGAAGAAGCCTTGGCATCCTCTCCTTCTCCGGCTAAAAGAAAAGGGCGTCGGTTCCGACCAGTCCGTCGGATCCGACCGCCAAGAGACATAGGCAGGCCTCTCCTTCGGCTCCAAGGACTTGGAGCCGAGGATGGAACAGTCTGCCTCGATGCCACCAGTCTCGACTCCTCTGGCCGAGCCGATGGCTGGGGCATCGAGGCGGGTCACCTTGTCGGCTCCACTGGTCTCGAGCCGACAAGGGTCGCCCGCTCAGACACTTCCTCCTCGGCGCCGAAGTCCACCTCGGCACCGATGGAATCTAGTGTGTGTATTCCTTGCGCCGATAGTCATCGAGTCGCCGGAGCCGGTACCCTAGCCCTTTGGGGCCGTTGGAGAGGCCGTCTCGAACCCGTTCAGTTTCCTCTCGGTCTTGAGGATGTCGGATTCAGATATAGACAGGGTGCTCCAAAGACTATTCCAGTCCCCAGTCTTCCAAAAATTTGTTTGGTTCCGACCCAGTTGGCTTCGGAATAGCCCAAGCCACCCCATTGCCATTCCTCCTCCGACTGCTTGGCTCCGTCGAGCAGGTGCTGTTGGAGCCGGTGGAGATCTTAGGGTCGGCTCCGACCCTTACTCCAACCGCCGGGTCGAGTTTGGTACGGACTTCTTCGGCTGGACCCGGGGTGATGTTTCGGGACCGATGCTTTCGGTTCCGAGCCTCCCTCGGTGCTTCGGCTGCGGGACTTCCGTCAGCTATCATGGCTCTGGGACCAGACACTCCCAGGATTCTGGGGTCCGGCTTTCAGAGCCATGAGGAGTGCCTTGGCCAAGTCTTCTTGACCATCTCTCCGGCTTTACAGGCACCTTCCCTGCGCGTGGAGACTGTGTCTTTGGCAGTTCCCCTGTCCGTAGGCAGCGGAGCCCCTGGGCCTGAGGTTACCCCATTGGGGGTTCCCTCCTCCTGAGGGTTCTTCGAGTTGTCTTGGGAGGAACCCCCAAGGAAGAGATCGTGCAAGAGGAAGCACGTGGACTCCCCCGAGTCTATTACATCAGACACTGATCTGGATGATGCAGAGGGGTCCCAGAAGTCGTCCTCGGATGATGTCTCATTTGCAGACATCTTAGAGATCCTCAAACAACGAGGTGGCTGGATATCCAAACCCCCCCTCTGCTGATGAGTCAGTGCTCCTCAAGGCCTTTGGGGCTCAGCCCTCCGCCTCCTGGGTGTCTCCGCCGACGAGCTTCTGGATTTAGTTTGTCGGAGGCGTGGGAACATCCAGATACCGTGGAACCAGTCCTTCTCGTCCAAATAAATTTTTGTCTGCTCCCCGAGAAGGAGTTCCTCACTAAAGGCGTGGCTGTAGATGCCATGGTGGTGGCATCTGCTACACAACAAGGCGTGGCAGAGGCTTCAGCGTCCGTCCATCCTCCTAATAAGGAGTCTAGGAGCATGGACAGGTGCAGGAAAGCGCACCCTGACTTCAGCGGCCTTTACTTTAAGGTCTCTGAATTATTTGGCACATTTACCAGGCTTCAGAGGGATCTGGTCAAGGAGTTGTCAGATTCCCTCTCGGGTAACCTACCTGAGCAGCTAGCCCAGTCGGTTAGCTCTCAGTTGGCTATCCTTACGTCAATTTCTAACTCGTCCATGAGGCTCATTTCCTATGTGGCCGAAGGCGGGTAGAGCTTGAGCACAGGCGTGGCTCTCACGGAGACAAGCCTGGCTCAGCTGTGTCAGTTCTTGCGGAGGCCTTCAAGTCTTCCTTCGCCGGCGCTCCCTTTGATGGGTCCTCTTTGTTTGGACCGAAGGTTAAAGACACCCTTACCGCTGTGAGCAAGAGGGAAAAACTTTATCTGCCGTAGGTGCCCGTTATTCCACTCCCTTTCGGCCTTACCCCAAGGCTAAGGAGAGGGAAGATGTGGTTCCATAAATCGCAAGTTTTTCCCCAACAGCAGGAAGATTCCCCTTCCAGAGGCAGAGGGCGGGAAATTTTTCTGGGAGGCCGTCCCAGAGGCGGCAGAGGGCCCCGCAATTCTGGAGACCGCGAGTCCTTTCGTGGCTCTTCAGCCTCCCACACATCATGAGGGATTGCCCGGCTGTGCTGCTCGGAGCCAGTCGGGTGTCGTTGCCAAGCACCTAAAAGCCTGGGAGTCAATCACTCAGGACAGATGGGTGCTTCGGATCATTGCCGGAGGTTACACCATCCCATTCACATACTCACCCCCACCGTCCAAAAATCCCGGACCCACCACCCAGTCAAAGGAAATGGCAGCCGCAGAAGCTTTAAAGCTGCTAGAAAAAGGAGTCATCCAACCGGTCCCCACAGACCAGATCGGATCAGGAAATTACTCCAGGTTCTTTTTAGTGCCAAAAAAGACAGGGGACCTGAGACCAATATTGGATCTCAGCAGACTGAACCAATCCGTCCGAAATCCAAATTCCGAATGGTCACGTTACAATCCATTCTCCCATTGTTGGAAAAGGATGTTTGGATGTGCTCCATAGACCTCAAGGACGCCTATTATCACATACTGATACATCAGGCGTCCAGGAGGTATCTGCGCTTCAGCCTGGGAGTCAGTCATTACCAATTTTGTGCTCTGCCCTTTGGTCTCACCACAGCCCCCAGGGTGTTCACCAAGTGTTTGGCAGTAGTGACGGCTCACCTGAGAAGTCTTGGATTCCAAGTGTTTCCCTATCTGGACGACTGGCTCCTGACTGCCACCACCAGGCATCTACTAATGGACAACCTCAAAGCCACCATCTCCCTGGGTGCTACCCTGGGGATTACATTCAATTGGTCAAAGTCTGTCTTGCTGCCCTCTCAGCATAAGGTTCATAGGAGCAGAGATAGACTCAAAATTGATGCGTCTTTCTTCCTGCGAAGGATCCAAACTTTACAGGGCCAAGTTCAAGCTCTGATCTCGAGATCCAAAGCCCCAGCCAGGATGGTTCTACAAGTTTTAGGTTCGATGTCTGCCACGGTTCTTTAGTTCCTCTGGCAAGATTGCACATGAGGATTCTTCAGTGGCTATTGTCAACTCAATGGTCCTTTCAGGATCTTCCCTCAATCATCACATCATGATTACGGAAACATGCAAAGGGACCTTCGCTGGTGGCTTCAGACATCCAATCTAAATCAAGGAAGCCCCTTTGTTATTCCCTCTCCAGTGGTTACCCTGACGACAGATGCCTCCCAGATAGGGTGGGGGGGGCATTGTCTGGGCAGGTTGGTTCAGGGCTCCTGGCTTCCAGCGCTCTTCTCCACATCAATGTGTTGGAGATGAGGGCTGTACTTCTATCCCTACAGGCCTTACACGAGTTTCTTCCTCAGGGCATCATCGCCATCCACACAGACAACATGTCGGTGGTCTGGTACCTGAACAAACAAGGAGGGACCAGATCTTACCCCCTTTGCAGAGAGGCCATGAGGGTGTGGGAATGGGCTGTAGCTACCAACTGCTTCTTGGTAGCGACCCACATTCGGGAAATCAAATATATTGGCGGACAAATTGAGCAGGACAATTCTCTCTCCTCACAGTGGTCCCTAAACGAAACAGTAGCAGCTCAGGTTTTCAGGAGATGGGGGCGCCGTGCTGCTTGAACTTTGCAACTCCACTGAACACCAAGTGCAAAGGTTTTCTCCTTGACTCCACATCAGGGAGTACCAGCTATGGATGCTCTAGCACAACCTTGGCCAACAGGGCTACTTTATGCCTTTCCTCCGATTCCACTTCTCTCCAAAGTCATTCAAAAGCTTCCCAATTGGGGTCCGCAATGATACTGATTGCCCCATACTGGCCTCGTCAGGTATGGTTTCCTTACCTGAAGAAACATGCGGTGGACAGTCCGTGGACTTTAGACCTAATTCCGGACCTGCTAATTCATCAGTCGGGACAACAGCATCAGTCCCTATGATCTTTGAAGTTGACAGCTTGGCTCCTCCACTTCCGACTTTAGTCAGAAGTCACACATTAGACCCGGAAGTTGTTCACATTTTATTTTCGGCCCACAAACCCACCACTAACAAATTGTACCTCAGTAAGTGGAAGAGGTTTGCTATCTGGGCTCAACTCAAGGGCTTAGACCCTATCACTGCTCCTATCCCAGAGGTTTTGAAATTTTTAACATCCCTATTTAATCAGGGATCTTCTGTCTCTACTATTAAAGTCCAACTAGCGGCAATCTCTAAATTTCATGAGTCCATGGATCCTCCATTGATGAGCTGCAGACTGTGCAAAACATTCATTAAAGGTGCGGGTCTGTTGAGACCCCCAGTTTATCATCCTCGCCTCCGTGGGATCTAGATTTAGTGCTTCGTGCATTGACATCTTCCCCGTTCGAACCGGCTGCTACATGTGAGTTAAAATATCTGTCTTGGAAAACTGCTTTCTTAGTTGCAATTACTTCTGCAAGAAGAGTTTCAGAGCTTCAAGCCCTGTCCATTAAACCACCGTGCTTGATTTTCCACAAGGACAGAGTATCTCTTAGGCCTAATCCATCCTTTGTCCCTAAGGTCTGTTCTAATCTTTGTCTCCAACAGTCTCTAGAGCTACCAGTTTTCTTCCCAAATTTCTCCAATGAAGCAGAATATACTTTCCATAAATTGGATGTTCACAGGCAATTACGCTTCTATTTAGACAGGACTCAGCAACCCGTAAGTCAGACCAGTTGTTTGTGTCCTTCTCAGATAATAAATTGGGTCGAACCATCACAAAAGCTACTATTTCCAAATGGATTAGAGATTGCATAACTCAGGCTTATTCTTCTTGAATAAGCAACTTACAACATCTATTAAAGCTCATTCTACCAGAGCTATGGCTACTTCTATAGCTTTTCATTCCAAGCTCGCTATATCGGAGATTTGTGCTGCGGCTACTTGGTCCAATCCACACTTTCATTTCCCACTACAAATTGGATGTGGCATCTAAAGGACGAGCATCATTTGGTTCCACGGTACTCAGGAGTGTTTTCCAGTGAGCCACCCAGGATTCAGGTGCTAGGGACGCTGTCCCATCAGTCAGAATGTAGGCGAGATAGGATCACATAACATCTTTTAGTTATGTACTCACCATAACTTCAGATGTTTGGGATCCATCTCGCCCATTCCTAATACCCTCCTTCCCCTGCCTTGGAGATCAGAAGAGATTGAACGGTTTTGAGTTCTACTGTTTTATCTTGTTTCATCTGACGATGTTATATAAGCAGGGCGTGCATGTGTGCATGTATGCGGACAAACTAGATCTGGGGGACTGGTAGTGGTGCATCCTGGGATATAGTAAGCTCAGCCAATAAGAGACTTCGCTCTTTGGCATAAGCGTGCCAAGTCGGAGCCGAGGGATCGGCTCCGAACCCATCAGTCAGAATGTAGGCGAGATGGATCCCAAACATCTGAAGTTATGGTGAGTACATAACTAAAAGTTTAAAAGAAGAAGAAGCACCAACATCCTGGACAAAAAGCTGTGTTGGCTGCAATACCTGAAAATAGTAAAAGACCCGTCAGATTCAACTTCATATAGGCCCATGTCAATTTAAACCATGAATATAAAGTGTTCATAATTGCTAAAAGAATGGCAAATGTGTTGGTTAATTGATATATATGTATGAATGTGTTTTTTTAGGGGAGGCAAACATTTGACATAATAGAACAATGATCCAGAGGGAAACAGAATGTAAAAAACTCCTGTTGGTCCACTTTGATACAGAGAAAGCATTAAAGAGAGTAAGCTAGGATTGTATGAGTAGGGCAATGGAATTATTTGCATTCCCTGATACAATAATAAGGCTAATTAGGAGGATATATGAGGGATCAGAGGCAAAAATCAAAGGGTGAGGGTTCCTCCAGGATAAGTTGTGTCCTCTTTTTCTTTATTATTTGCATTAGGTTTACAGTCACTGGCAAAGAAAATATGGGATTCAGAAATTTCAAGGATATAATTGATATGGTAATCTAAAAAAGCTGGCTTTATTTGCAAGCAATATTATTTTGTACCTGATAAAACCAGAAAGGGACAATATTAGTGTTGTGGAACATTTTGAGACAATTCCGTGTTTTTTCAGGATAAAAAATAATGAAGATAAAACAAAGGTTATAGCTGTAAACTATGTACCCACACATAAATTGGTTCAGCAATACTGATTTTTATGGAGACATCATAAAGTGAAGAACTTAGGAGTGTGGGTTAAAAAGGATTCTATTATGGCAGCTTAAGGGTATGTGGGAAAAGACTAAGCAAAAGGTAATGCGAAAACTGTGAAATTGGAAGCTCTTGTTAATGGATATGGATAGCTAGATACAAGCAGCAAAAATGTTATTAGTCTCTTCAGTTTTATAAACAGGTCAGGCATATTTTTATCAGCCAGAATAGAAGTGGTAGGTAGTAACTAATAAACCTGAAGGATTTTATCTTGGAAGGGAAGAGGGCAAGAATCAAGTGGGATAAGTTGATCCTTCCTGTAGAACAAGGTAGTTTAGGATTACTTGATTTGAAGGGGGTGTTTTAGAGCTACACAGTTTAGCTCTTCTACATACCACAAGCAGAAAGCTACAATTCAAATTGTAAAGGAATGATGATGAAGCAGGTGGGGGGAGCAGAATTCAAGAAATAGAGAGTATGGGATTTTGGATGCAGATCCTTAAGAAGTATAGCAACAGTCATATAGGTTCATAGGTTCATACTAGGCTATCTGCCCTAGGGCATTTATAAGCCTAGCCAGAGTGTGTGTGGCTTTCACCACCCCTTAGGATGAGAATACTATACCCATTAGTTTGCTGTGCCTCTGTCCAGCAGTGATACAGAGATGAATCCCGGAGTAAACCTACGATCCCCCATCCACTCGTCAAGATTTCTCTTGAACAGAGTCAGTGAGGGGCTCTGCCTCACATGGACTGGGATTCTGTTCCATAGTGTAGGGAGTCTCTGGGTGATGAATCTATCCCTCCAGCACGTCCTATTTATATCCGTGTTGAGGTTTAAGTCTCTTGCTCTCGTGGCTCTGGTGGATTTGGATTTTTTGAGGTGGAGCATGTCCATTAATTCCGGGTTGGACATGGCCTTGTATGTCAGGCACAGATCACCTCTGAGCAGACGGTATGCGACTGAATAGAGCTGGAGTTTCTTCAGTCGGGCATCATATGACATATGTTTGAGCCCCTTTATCCTTTTGGTGAGGAACGTTTGGGGTCTTTCCAACTGCTGCAGGTGTCGGGTAAGGTACATTCCGAATGTGGCATTGTACTCAATCATTGGTCTGATAAGTGAAGAGTACAGGGGTACAATGACCTCTCCTGATCTGGATGTGAATCCCTTCATGATCAGGTGGGCAATGTAGAAGGTCTTCCTAACCACTTTGGCAATGTGAGTGTCAAAAGAGAGGTTACTGTCAACTTGGGTCCCCAGGTCCCTGATAACTTCTTCCGTGTTTAATGGATTACCACTTATGTGGTAATTAGGGGTTACCTTGTTTTCCCCAAAGGGTATGACTATACATTTTTGGCATTTAGCTTAAGGCCATGGCTCTGGCACCAGTTATCCATTTCTATGAGACCTTTCTGGAGGATGTCTGTGTCTGATGGAGTGTCAATTATGGTGCCCAGTTTGCAGTCATCTGCAAATTTTGTCAGCCACAATCCCCCTATGTTTGCCTGCACTTCAGAAAAATAAATGCCGAACAAGAGGGGCCCAGGACTGAGCCCTGTGGGACACCGCCGTGACCGGCTTAGAGTCTGACATGGCACCAGCAACTCTAACCCTGTGTGTTCTGTCCTTGAGCCAGTTTGCAACCCATCTTGTGACATATGGGTTTACATCTAAGCTGGTGAGCTTTTCTATGATGCCCGAGTGTGGTATTGTGTCGAACGCTTTTGCTAGGTCAAGGTAGAATGTGTGAACTGCCTTACCCTCATCAATGGCCTTAGTGACTGTTTCGAAAAAGTCGACCAAGTTCAAGAGGCAGGATCTGCCCTTGACAAAGCCAAATTGGGTAGAATCCAGTGTCTGTAGGTTCCCAATGTCTTTATTTATGAGTTCCATTATGATTCTCTCCATAGCTTTGCAGACAAGGCTCGTCAAGCTTATGGGGCGGTAATTTCCAGGGTCTATAGAAGCACCGCCTTTGTGGAGTGGGACCACAGTTGCCGTACGCCATTCTTTGGGTACATATCCTGTAGTAAGGCTAAGATTAAACAGCAGCCTTATGTGTGTATTTAGTTCCTCATTGAGTTCATGTAGCACACAGCCGGGGACACCGTCCGGTCCCATTGATGCTGTGTTTTTTGCTTTAGAGAGAGCAGCTCTCACCTGGGCATCTGAGATGTTTGGGAGGCTAGACTCTGGTGGGATAGATATTTCTCCTTTGGGGGAGGGAGGAGAAATTTGCACTGAACCTGTCTGCCATTATGTTGGCAATGTCTGTGGGTTCAGTGATTTTTTTATCATTTTGGACTAATTCTGAGCATATCTGGGAGTTTCCACCCTTGTTTCTAACATAGCTAAAGAAGGCTTTATGATTGTCTTTGTGTCATTAGCGATTTTTCTCTCAAAGTTGGCCTTGGATGATTTTATGAGTGATCGTAGTTTTTTGCTAGTATTGATCAGAGATGCCTTCCCATTTAGGGATTTTGCTCTGTCATGTAGTAGCTTTCTCCTCTTGTTGTAGAGTTTGTTTATGGCTGGAGTCCACCAGACCGGGCGCCTGCCTTTGGTGGAAAGGGTCTTGATTTTATTAGGGATTGCTTGATCCATACATTCCTGGAGGTGCTCGTAGAAGGCATTTGTAAGGGTTTCAGCAACGTGGGTTGTGGTTTCCACTGGCTCGGGGGCCTTGAAGGATATCACTCCAGTCTTAAGAAGTGTGAAGTTTGCTTTTGAGAAGTTCTTCACTGTGGTCTTTTGCTGGGGTGGGGGCGGGATGTGGATCTCCAGTGAGATTAATTTATGGTCTGATCTCACCAATGAGGGATATACTTCCGGTGTGGAGCATTTTGTCCCCATGTTTGTGATGATCAGGTCTAGTATATTTTCTCCTCTTGTGGGAATGGTGACTAGTTGTTCCATAGCATTTGAGTTTATGAACTCAAGGAACCTTTGGGCTAGGGTGTTGGGGCTTGAGTAATGTTCCTAGTCTATGTTTGGGTAGTTGAAGTCACCCAATATGATGGTGTTTGGAGAGACATTCATACTCTCCAGTGACTTCAGGAAGGCTGTGTGGGTTTCCTGAGTTTGAGAAGGTGGTCTGTAGCATGTTACAAACTGTAGGGCAGTTTTACCTATGGTTAATTGCACCTGGATGGTCTCCAATGCTTCGTGCATTGCCACTAACCTGGAGGTGTGAGTATCCTTTATGAATATGGATACTCCCCTCCTTTGTGGTTCGGTCCGGATTTTGGGGCGGAGCATGATATGAGGTATAACCTGATAGTGCTGGGGTGCTCTCAGGAGCCTTGAAATAGGTTTCAGTCACAGCACAGACATCGATGTTCTCCATACTGAGGAGGGCTTGAGGCGTGCATCTTGAGGTTTAGACTTCTGGCATTGAGCAGTATTACCCTTAGTTTTTCTCCATTTTGTTTTCTAGGCGGTAGGTTTATCAATTGAGCCTTGCCTAAAAGGCACTATGGGGTGGCAAGAGCCTTTGCCAATATCCGAAGCCCAGGGGTGACAAGTGCAAGCCGTCCCTTGAAGCAGCATGGCTTGTCAAGCATGTCATCCCAGGCAGACAGACATTGGATCCCCTTAGAATGACACCAGTAATTAAGCCAATTATTAAAGCTGATCATTTTGTCTCTGTATTGTGGCATCATTCTTGGTGAGGGTAGGATACTGCTCAGGGTCAGGGTCATACCGGCCTGGGCTACATAATCTGAGAGCTCCTCTATGTCTCTTTTCATGTAGTCCAGGGAGGTACGTCTCAGGTCTTTCACACCGGCATGGACAATGACTGAGTCATACTTGTACTTGCTGTGGAGTGACCTGAGTGCTTGTGTTATGTGGCGGATTCTAGCGCCTGACAGGCAGCTTACTGTGATCTTTTCCTTGTTCAGTCTGGTGAGTGGGACATCAGTGTGTCTGACTATGGAGTCACCTATAACAAGTGTGTCTGGCATTGTGTTTGGCCTTAAGGGCTGTGACTGTTTAGCACACTGACTTTGAGAACTATGTGTTGCATGTCTTATGTCTTGAGGTGGCAGTTGCTTGGGTGTCTGCTTTGGAGGCCTCTGTAGTTTTGGTAGATTTTTGATCAGTGCCTCCGAGTATGTCTTTGTGTGTTTATGTGTTTGTTTTGCAGTTGTGATAGTTCTATGTGAAACTGGGTTTGTGGTGTGCGTGGTTTCCTTCTCCTTCTGTCTGGTCTTGCCAGTCCTGAGTTGAGAGAGCTCAGCCTCCAGTTTGGCTATATAGTTGCATCTCTCACATGTATTTGTGTTTTGTGGGAGAAGGAGTGGGTTGTCTGTGTACATGAGGCAATTGTAACATTGCCTCAAGATGCCCAGATTCACCAGCTGAAGAGGAGAGGACGCCAGCAACTGACCCTTCGACATGCTAGAAAATGTGAAAAAGTTTGCTGTGTAACTGAGTCAGAAGGGACCCATAGGGAAATGGGTACTCAAGGGGATTCTAGGCTAATGTAGTACTTTGTTTAGTATACAAGTACTTTACCTATATAAAAATGCTTTAGGAGCAAGTGCTGAGCTTTACCTATATAAAAATGCTTTAGGAGCAAGTGCTGAGCTTTTGAGATAGAGAATAGACTGTTTAGATTGCAAGTAGAGAAGTTCTAAGGGAAAAATTGAAAAGCAGACTTTACGGAGCCAGAAATAGTTTAACCTTGTTTAACGGCTGCCCGATGGTGCTCTATGGGCAACTCCGCGCTAAATCACGAAAAGCGCTAAAGCGGGCTTTATAGCAGGGGTTGAAAAGAGCTAGGAATTGACCCAAAATGGCCAATAGACTACAAGTTTCTGGCTGGAACCACTGCTCTAGGGACAAATAGGCTGCTCAGTGCTCCCCACTCCCACTGGTGAACAAAGAAGCTTCCCTTTATACAAATAAGGATATGGAATAGCACAGGAGCCAAGCCAAAGCCCAGAGATCAGCAAGCTCTGAAGACTGGACTATTCTAGTTCAGTAAGGCGGAAAACAAGATTTTTTTTTTTTTGCAGAAAACAGAGGAAAACAGACAGTAAATGCTATAAATGCTTTTAACGGCTAGCACTTGAGTGTGTTAGCCTACAGGTAAAATTAAACAACAAATAACTTTTTAAAAGTGCAAAACAGTTAATCAACACAAAACAGTTTAAATAGAATGCAGAGCTGTATAAACAGGCGAAAATGCAGTCGCTAAGCAGTAAATAATCAAAAAGCCAGAAAAAAATACTTAAATCAGGAAAAAGTCACTCTTTTGCTCTCTGCTGCTTGTAGAACTCTGCAGGACACCACGAGGAGCTGTGCTGAGTTGAATACAAGCGAAAAAGCACGCTAAAGCGGGCTTTATTACAGGGGGCTGAAAAGAGCTAGGAATTGACCCAAAATGGCCAATAGACTACCAGTTTCTGGCTGGAACCACTCCTTTAGGGACAAACAGGCCGCTCAGTGCTCCCCACTCCCACTGGTGAACAAAGATGCTTCCTTTTATCCAAATAAGGATATGGAATAGCACAGGAACCAAGACAAAGCCCAGAGGTCAGCAAACTCCGAAGACTGGACTATTCTAGTTCAGTAAGGCGGGAAAACAAGATTTTTTTTGTTTTTTGTTTTTTTCTTTTTTTCTTTTTTGCAGAAAACAGAAGAAAAACATAAATGCTATAAATGCTTTTAAATGGCTAGCGCACTTGAGTGTGTTAGCATACAGGTAAAATTAAGCAACAAATAACTTTTTTAAAAGTGCAAAACAGTTAATCAACACAAAAAACTGTTTAAATAGAATGCAGAGCTGTATGAACAGGCGAAAAAGCAGTCGCTAAACAGTAAATAATCAAAAAGCCAGAAAAAAAATACTTAAATCAGGAAAAAGAATATTCTATTATATTTATAAAGTGGCCAAAAGTATTCTAAGCATTAAGCCAATGAGATAATGGAGAAAGGAGACTCTGGTGATATGGTTAACTGCAATTAGGGGTATAGAGAAAGGGCAAAAGGGGGCTGGAATTTACTGGAAGAGACTGGCAAAGGAACTAATGTAATGGGAACAAATAATTAGAGAAGGAAAGGTATTAGAATGGGAAGAGGCCAAGAAGACATTTGGACTGCAGGCTAGAGACTGTCTTCCATATCAAGGATTTATTTCAGAGTATAGGCAGGAAGAGGTTTTAGTTGAATCTAGAACAGAAGCTGCTGTTAAAAAGGGATAATTAGTAGGACATATAAAAATAAAAATGAATAATAACTATAGGAATCAATGAGAGGAGGTTATAACAGATTGGGGAGAGAAACTGGATAAGCAATTCACACAAAAAAAACAAGCAAAAAAACAAAAACAAAACAACAGTACAACATATGTATGTCTCCCAAATATGCAACAAAGTCTAGAAGATGTAGGATTTTTGCTTGGAAGTGTGTGCATGGGTATTGTTTATACCCCAATCAGACTCCAAATAATTTTTCCTTAGGTAGATGGCAAATGTTGGAGATGTGATAGTGAAGAAAAATATAACTGAGAATAGGTCTACTTTGATTCACTGAAAACTCATTTCACTGAATTTCAAAACACTCACACCAAATCGCTGAAAGCTCAAATCACTGAAAACTCATTTCACTGAATCATATTTCACTGAATGTAAGTACTTTTGGACAAATAAAATGTATATGCCATTTTCCCCACTGCAGTGTGATCCTGGCATTAGTATATATAGTTGGAAGGTGTGGGGGTCACAACCCCCACATTGGGAGGGTGTGGTGGGGCATAGCCCCCCCATCCTACATTTGGTTTTATATTGTTAGCTTTCAGTGAAATGAGATTCATAAATATAAAAGCTAAGTAGGTGGGGTCTATGCTACCCACACCCCCTAACTATATATACTAACTCTAGGATTGCACTACAATGGGGAAAAGGGCATATACATTTTATTTGCCCAACAGTACTTACATTCAGTGAAATGAGTTTTCAGTGAATCAAAGTAGACCCCTGAGAACATGTTTTGGGAGTGTAATGAACTAGAAGGCTTTAAAACATCCTTACAGAGTACTCTGTCAGAAATACTGGGTGAGCAAATGGGTGTAACTAAGGCAATTATTTTTTGAGCTGGGATACAGGATCTAAATTACCTAGATAAAAGAACTGGAAGTGGGGATCTTTAGAAAAGGGTGGGGACAATACATATAAAAAAATAAAATCCAAAAAAACGCTCACGTGTTATTCCACTTCCCACAAAACGTACTGTTGCTAAGAAGAAAAAAGAGAATGTGTGGGAAGCAATGTGCAGAGTAAGTTTTATATCCCAAGTAGTTCACTATAAAGTTCCAAATACAATATGAATCAGGTTCAGATGTCTCCTCAATGTAAACAGCCTATGCAGACAATTGCTGACACCCAAAACCAGCGGGTGTGTTCCTCTTCCTAGTAGTACAGCCACAAACTCTTGTTAGTGCCACTCCACAAAACAATAGCTTGTCATGCACAATCAAGTAAATACAAGCGTTAAGCGGAGGTTATAAATATTTATTAAATAAAAACGGCAAGCGCTTTCAACTGGTGGTCTTCTTCAGGCCAATAACAATTAAAGTGCTTGGTGCAAACATTTAAATATACAAACATTAAAAATGCAATGATGTCACATCCTCAATTAATTGAAGTGCATACATTGTTTAAAAATTAAAGGGACAGGAGGTGCTGCCCTAATTCCAAGCATAGCTTGTTGTAAGCAACTTCTAAAATCATAAATAAAGCATAAAAATATATATAAAGCATAAAAATATATGGCATGTATATATATATATATAATCAACCATGCTGTATTGCTAAACAATCAATCTTGTAAACATGTTTTATACATAAAAAGAAATAATATTTCTATTCTTTCAACAGAGCTAAAATATGCATCCACACATGTCATGTGTGGAATGCATGCATCCAAATATCCATGTCATGTACTAATGGAGGTGGAACAGAGATATGGAACTATGATGTTGCGTGTGTGCATATATAAAAAATATGTGTAAGCGGATAACGCATAAAATATATATGTGTAGAATGTACACATATATAAAGACAATTGACAATAAGACTATGTGATGTTATATCAAATGCCCTAAATGAAAACTAAGCAAAGGGAAACAGGGGGGGGGAGGGGGGGGGGATGACAAAATTAAAAGAAGTGTGGAGGGGGAATAAATGTGAGGGAAAGAGGGGGTAAAAAGGTAGGGAAAAAAGTGAATGAACAAATAAAAATGTCAAGGTATAAGTAGATAAGTATGAGATATATGGTGCTCAATGGCGTAGTGACCTAGATTTCAGCATGGGTTTAATGGATACCCTGTCATTGAGCAAAGAACAAGGCAGGAAACCACTGGATAAACACTTTAGCTTTCGGATACAATCCTTTCTCAATACAAAACAATGCATAGAACCAGCTCTTTATAGATAGGTCCAAATATATCACATGACATGCAGCCAAAATCACATGATATGTCATCCAAATCACAAAAATATTTTAAAGAAACATTTTAAAAAAACTTTTTTAAAAAACTTAATACAAACACTTGAAATACTTTAATAAAACTTTAAAAAATATATATGTTTAGATAAAACTTCAGGCTAAGAGAGATTAGCTCTACTTAATTTAACTAAAATAGGTTTGAGACTGACTTGGCTATTCAAGCCTGGTTTTGAATCACTCATAAGTCTCAAAATCCATTCATATTCTTTAATTTCTAAGTGATTATTTAGGTCCCTCTAAGTGTGTGTGTGGTCAATAATTCTAAACCTAAAAATGCTGCTGACCAAATTCCTCTATATGTTTGAATAGTGCATTCCTGTCATAGCATCTCCTAATTTCTGACTTATGTTCAGTCATCCTGTCCTTAAGCCTGGTTAGTTTGCCTACATAGAAGCATTACATGCCTGGCAGGTAGCCAAGTAAACCACATGGGTAGTAATACATGTACCTGCTACTCTAAAACTAAATGTCCTACCATTGATAGGATGCACAAACGTATCATTTTCTGTACTACAAATGTCATCACCACAAATATGGTACTCACAAATGTCACAACTGTTCTTGTTGTGATGACATTTGTAGTACAGAAAATGATACGTTTGTGCATCCTATCAATGGTAGGACATTTAGTTTTAGAGTAGCAGGTACATGTATTACTACCCATGTGGTTTACTTGGCTACCTGCCAGGCATGTAATGCTTTCTATGTAGGCAAAACTACCCGCAGGCTTAAGGACAGGATGACTGAACATAAGTCAGAAATTAGGAGATGCTATGACAGGAATTCAAACATATAGAGGAATTTGGTCAGCAGCATTTTTTTAGGTTTAGAATTATTGACCACGTTACACCTACACCTAAATAATCACTTAGAAATTAAAGAATATGAATGGATCTTGAGACTTATGAGTGATTCAAAACCAGGCTTGAATAGCCAAGTCAGTCTCAAACCTATTTTAGTTAAATTAAGTAGAGCTAATCTCTTAGCCTGAAGTTTTATCTAAATATATATATTTTTAAAGTTTTATTAAAGTATTTCAAGTTTTGTATTAAGTTTTTAAAAAGTTTTTAAAATGTTTCTTTAAAATGTTTTTGTGATTTGGATGACATATCATGTGATTTTGGCTGCATGTCATATGATATATTTGGACCTATATATAAAGAGCTGGTTCTATGCATTGTTTTGTATTGAGAAAGGATTGTATCCGAAAGCTTTACTTATATAAAGTGTTTATCCAGTGGTTTCCTGCCTTGTTCTTTGCATTTTGGTTCCTGGCGTTTATTTCCTTCAATACCCTGTCATTGAGGCCAGGGTGGCAGTCAGCTCTAAGTCTGATAATCCATTTGGTCTCCTTTGCTTCAGTTGAATTCTGGATGTCACCTCTCCTCAATGTGGGTTCATTCACCTGTATCACTTGAAACTTAAATGTGTGTTGTTTAGAGGTATTGATCACATGTTTCGACAATGCACTGCATGGTGAGGCCACTCTGATCTTGTATATGTGTTCTCTGATTCTCTCTTTCAACTTGCGGTCGGTTTTACCTATAAAAAACGCACAACACTGTGTGCAGGTCACTAAATAGACTACATGTGTAGTGTCACAGGAGGCCGCAGTTGTAAAAACAAATTCCTGTCCTGTGTTCGGATGTGTAAAGCTATCTGTTTCTTTGATGAAATTACAATAATTGCATCTATTACATTTCCTGGTCATGCTGCTTTTCACACAGCTCACAGTTTCACATATTCTGTTGGGTCCACATAACATCCTATATAGGTTATATTTATTCTTATATGTGAACCTAGGAGAGTGATCAATCACTCCTGATATATCTAAATCAGTGAGAAGAATGTCCCAGTGCTTCCTATAAATATCCTTCACATATCTAACATCCTGTGTGTAAAATATTGGTATCCTAAGTCTATCACTACTATCATGTATTGCGTCCAATTCTTTGCATCCATCATTTCTATTAGCAAAGTATGGAGATGCTCTACCTTTCCTCAGCTCATTTATATCTTTCATGTTAGCATCTATTTCATCAGGTGAGTAACTTCTATCCAAAAACATATTCCTCAATTCAGACATTCTATTATCAAAGCTTATATTATCAGAGTGTAATCTAGATATCCTCATAGCTTGTCCTCTGACAATGTTGTTGAAAACATGTGCTGGATGCATGCTACTACGATGTAATAGATGATTACGACAGCAGCTTTTCCTATGCACACCTGTATTCAAGAGGCCACTCGGCAATCTCTGAATATAAATATCCAGGAATGATATCAACTCTATTGAGTTGTCCATTGTAAACTTGAGATAGTCCGTGTGGGTGTTTATATCTCTATGGAATTCTAAGAGTTGTTGTTCGTCTCCTTTCCAAATGATAAAAGGTCATCAAAACGGGTGTAAAATGACACATAATTCTGATATGCAGTGTTCTCAAATAGAGAGTTAAACTCCCAGCATGCCATGACAAGGTTGGCGTAGCTATTGGCACAAGAAGTGCCCATAGCTACACCATCCTTTTGAATGTATAGCTGATTGTCAAAAATAAACACATTGTTCATAAGTACTAACTCCATGAGTTCACAGATAACTTCAATCTTGCTCATAGAGAATGTACCATCTTTCTCTAAGCATTGACTAATGCAGGTAATGCCATCCAAATTCGGAATGACAGTAAATAAAGACTGTACATCTAGGGTGACTAGTATATCCCTCTCGCCTTCCTTAACTACATGTGTCTTGTCATATAACATGAGTAGGAACTGTTTTGTGTCTCTCAATATGTGTTCATACTTATTAACGATTGGTCTCAGTAAGTATTCTAGATAGAGCGATATGGGTTCCGTTACCCACCCTCTCCCGGCCACAATTGGTCTCATTAGGGGGTCTCTCCCATCTTTATGGATCTTGGGCATCCCTTGTATACAAGGTATGATTGGATGTTCTACAATAAAATATCTGTAAAGTTCTTCGTTAATTTTCCCTTCAAGTAATAGGACTTCAAGTTTGGTTGCGACCCTATTCATAATTATATTAAGTGTATGTATGTCAATCTTCTGATAAAATTTTGTATCTCCAAGCATCAAATGCATTTTGGTTTTGTAGTATTCCATGTCCATCACTACTATGGGGCCCCCTTTGTCGGCCGGTCTTAACATAATGCTACCATCATTCCTTAAGTTATTCAGTGCTCTTCTCTGTGCGGGGTTGAGGTTCCCTGTCCACTTCTTACTTTTATTAAAACTATCATTTGCATATAGATCTTTCTCCACCAACTTTGAAAATGCTTCTATCAATGGATGGTTATTCGGGACATATGTGCTAGGTTTCCTAAATTTATGTAATTCTGATGTAGTACCAGCAAAATCAAGTTTAATCTGTAAATTGCGAGTAAACAATTTAAGATCAATGATATTATCAGTAATATCACTTTTCTGAGAAGGAATGAATGTAGTACCTTTCTCTAATACATAACATTCATCCAAGGAAAGTGTTCTCTTGGAAATATTAAAAATTAATGATTCTTGTTCCCTTGCCATAATTTCTTTATAGTAGGTCCTGGCTGTAGGTGGTCTGCTGGCCTCTTTCTCTGTCGGCCTCTGCTCATTGACCGTTCTCTCCCCCTCCCCCCACCTCTCCATTGTGATGCAATTGGGAAAGGGGCTGTCTGGGGGAAGCCATGGTTCGATATGCTATCCAAGGGTACATTTGATTTTTTCTTTCCTACTTCAAAACTACCTTTGCTAGTGCTATCACTATTTGTATCAATATGTTCACATATGTCTATACGAGTATTAGCTTCCTCAAGAACGGAAATATTGTGTATATTGCTAATGGGTGACATGCTTTGTATGTCTATGCCATCGTGGTGTACCATAGCTGCAGTAACCACCAGGTTCCGCTTCCCACCACCTTGTGGTAGTTTAGCTTTTATATTAGCATCACTATTACTATTGCCTTGCCTGTCTTTCTGTTGTATAGGGGGGTCTGGGGGGTTGTTGTCAAAATTCTTCACTGTATTATTCACCCTGGGCCAAGTGAAGACATTCCCCTTTTTAAAATCGTCAGTATCCCTCTTAATCTTATCACGTTTCTGCTGTAATAATCTCTTTTTGTACATAAACACATTATCCAACATTTTATCCATAAACACATCTATTACTTGTTTAGGATACATATTATACAAGCTTAGTTGTTGTTGCTGAATATTTTCCCTCAAGGAAATTTCTTGAGGCAAAAAATACTTATTCAAAAGTTCCATATATTTAATGCTAGTTTCAAGGTTAATATGCTGCCACATGCACAGCAGATCTTTATAAACAGTATCTGTGGTGGGCATTTTAAGAATCCTCAGGCCCCTGGGTACAATTTTGCGTGCAATGCACACCTCGAAATGTTGGCGTTGTAACTGGAGGCGTTTAAGTCTCAGAAAGTCCCCTTCCATCTCCTGTACAAGTGTTGTTAATCCATGGTATTCCTTTTCTGAGGTTCCATTGTCGTCTGTCTCAGTAGGAGCATGGTAGCGCAAAAGTGGATTTACTTCACCAGTTATTACATCTTGAAACCTAGTCTTGCTCTCTCTGTTGTTTTCCCTTTGACTAAGTAGTACTTCCGGTGTATACGGAAGTTCAATCGGTGTGTCAATAGATTTTGACTCTGCCATGGAATATACGTGAGCAACAACGTGTATAATGAAAATAAAATCCAAAAAAACGCTCACGTGTTATTCCACTTCCCACAAAACGTACTGTTGCTAAGAAGAAAAAAGAGAATGTGTGGGAAGCAATGTGCAGAGTAAGTTTTATATCCCAAGTAGTTCACTATAAAGTTCCAAATACAATACGAATCAGGTTCAGATGTCTCCTCAATGTAAACAGCCTATGCAGGCAATTGCTGACACCCAAAACCAGCGGGTGTGTTCCTCTTCCTAGTAGTACAGCCACAAACTCTTGTTAGTGCCACTCCACAAAACAATAGCTTGTCATGCACAATCAAGTAAATACAAGTGTTAAGCGGAGGTTATAAATATTTATTAAATAAAAACGGCAAGCGCTTTCAACTGGTGGTCTTCTTCAGGCCAATAACAACTAAAGTGCTTGGTGCAAACATTTAAATATACAAACATTAAAAATGCAATGATGTCACATATATATTTTTATGCTTTATTTATGATTTTAGAAGTTGCTTACAACAAGCTATGCTTGGAATTAGGGCAGCACCTCCTGTCCCTTTAATTTTTAAACAATGTATGCACTTCAATTAATTGAGGATGTGACATCATTGCATTTTTAATGTTTGTATATTTAAATGTTTGCACCAAGCACTTTAGTTGTTATTGGCCTGAAGAAGACCACCAGTTGAAAGCGCTTGCCGTTTTTATTTAATAAATATTTATAACCTCCGCTTAACGCTTGTATTTACTTGATTGTGCATGACAAGCTATTGTTTTGTGGAGTGGCACTAACAAGAGTTTGTGGCTGTACTACTAGGAAGAGGAACACACCCACTGGTTTTGGGTGTCAGCATTGCCTGCATAGGCTGTTTACATTGAGGAGACATCTGAACCTGATTCATTGTATTTGGAACTTTATAGTGAACTACTTGGGATAATAAACTTACTCTGCACATTGCTTCCCACACATTCTCTTTTTTCTTCTTAGCAACAGTACGTTTTGTGGGAAGTGGAATAACACGTGAGCGTTTTTGGATTTTATTTTCATTATACACGTTGTTGCTCACGATATTCCATGGCAGAGTCAAAATCTATTGACACGATTGAACTTCGTATACAATCGGAAGTACTACTTAGTCAAAGGAAACAACAGAGAGAGCAAGACTAGGTTTCAAGATGTAATAACTGGTGAAGTAAATCCACTTTTGCGCTACCATGCTCCTACTGAGACAGACGACAATGGAACCTCAGAAAAGGAATACCATGGATTAACGACACTTGTACAGGAGATGGAAGGGGACTTTCTGAGACTTAAACGCCTCCAGTTACAACGCCAACATTTCGAGGTGTGCATTGCACGCAAAATTGTACCCAGGGGCCTGAGGATTCTTAAAATGCCCACCGCAGGTACTGCTTATAAAGATCTGCTGTGCATGTGGCAGCAGATTAACCTTGAAACTAGCATTAAATATATGGAACTTTTGAATAAGTATTTTTTGCCTCAAGAAATTTCTTTGAGGGAAAATATTCAGCAACAACAACTAAGCTTGTATAATATGTATCCTAAACAAGTAATAGATGTGTTTATGGATAAAATGTTGGATAATGTGTTTATGTATAAAAGAGATTATTACAGCAGAAACGTGATAGGATTAAGAGGATGACGATTTTAAAAAGGGGAATGTCTTCATTTGGCCCAGGGTGAATAATACAGTGAAGAATTTTGACAACAACCCCCCAGACCCCCCTATACAACAGAAAGACAGGCAAGGCAATAGTAATAGTGATGGTAATATAAAAGCTAACCTACCACAAGGTGGTAGGAAGCGGAACCTGGTGGTTACTGCAGCTATAGTACACCACGATGGCATAGACATACAAAGCATGTCACCCATTAGCAATATACACAATATTTCCGTTCTTGTGGAAGCTAATACTTGTAAAGACATATGTGAACATATTGATACAAATAGTGATAGCTCTAGCAAAGGTAGTTTTGAAGTAGGAAAGAAAAAATCAAATGTACCCTTGGATAGCACATCGAACCATGGCTTCCCCCAGACTGCCCCTTTCCCAATTGCATCACAATGGAGAGGTGGGGGGAAGGGGAGAGAACGGTCAATGAGCAGAGGCCGACAGAGAAAGAGGCCAGCAGACCATCTACAGCCAGGACCTACTATAAAGAAATTATGGCAAGGGAACAAGAATCATTAATTTGGAATATTTCCAAGAGAACACTTTCCTTGGATGAATGTTACGTATTAGAGGAAGGTACTACATTCATTCCTTCTCAGAAAAGTGATATTACTGATAATATCATTGATCTTAAATTGTTTACTCGCAATTTACAGATTAAACTTGATTTTGCTGGTACTACATCAGAATTACATAAATTTAGGAAACCTAGCACATATGTCCCGAATAACCATCCATTGATAGAAGCATTTTCAAAGTTGGTGGAGAAAGATCTATATGCAAATGATAATTTTAATAAAAGTAAGAAGTGGACAGGGAACCTCAACCCCTTTTGAGAGAAGAGCACTGAATAACTTAAGGAATGATGGTAGCATTATGTTAAGACCGGCCGACAAAGGGGGCCCCATAGTAGTGATGGACATGGAATACTACAAAACCAAAATGCATTTGATGCTTGGAGATACAACATTTTATCAGAAGATTGACATACATACACTTAATATAATTATGAATAGGGTCGCAACCAAACTTGAAGTCCTATTACTTGAAGGGAAAATTAACGAAGAACTTTACAGATATTTTATTGTAGAACATCCAATCATACCTTGTATACAAGGGATGCCCAAGATCCATAAAGATGGGAGAGACCCCCCAATGAGACCAAGTGTGGCGGAGAGGGTGGGTAACAGAGCCCATATCGCCTATCTAGAATACTTACTGAGACCAATCGTTAATAAGTATGAACACATATTGAGAGACACAAAACAGTTCCTACTCATGTTATATGACAAGACACATGTAGTTAAGGAAGGCGAGAGGGATATACTAGTCACCCTAGATGTACAATCTTTATTTACTGTCATTCCGAATTTGGATGGCATTACCTGTATTAGTCAATGCTTAGAGAAAGATGGTACATTCTCTATGAGCAAGATTGAAGTTATCTGTGAACTCATGGAGTTAGTACTTATGAACAATGTGTTTATTTTTGACAATCAGCTATACATTCAAAAGGATGGCGTAGCTATGGGCACTTCTTGTGCCAATAGCTACGCCAACCTTGTCATGGCATGCTGGGAGTTTAACTCTCTATTTGAGAACACTGCATATCAGAATTATGTGTCATTTTACACCCGCTTCGCTGATGACCTTTTATCATTTGGAAAGGAGACGAACAACAACTCTTAGAATTCCATAGAGATATAAACACCCACACGGACTATCTCAAGTTTACAAAGGACAACTCAATAGAGTTGATATCATTCCTGGATGTTTATATTCAGAGATTGCCGAGTGGCCTCTTGAATACAGGTGTGCATAGGAAAAGCTGCTATCGTAATCATCTATTACATCGTAGTAGCATGCATCCAGCACATGTTTTCAACAACATTGTCAGAGGACAAGCTATGAGGATATCTAGATTACACTCTGATAATATAAGCTTTGATAATAGAATGTCTGAATTGAGGAATATGTTTTTGGATAGAAGTTACTCACCTGATGAAATAGAAGCTAACATGAAATATATAAATGAGCTGAGGAAAGGTAGAGCGCCTCCATACTTTGCTAATAGAAATGATGGATGCAAAGAATTGGACGCAATACATGATAGTAGTGATAGACTTAGGATACCAATATTTTACACACAGGATGTTAGATATGTGAAGGATATTTATAGGAAGCACTGGGACATTCTTCTCACTGATTTAGATATATCAGGAGTGATTGATCACTCTCCTGGGTTCACATATAAGAATAAATATAACCTATATAGGATGTTATGAGGACCGAACAGAATATGTGAAACTGTGAGCTGTGTGAAAAGCAGCATGACCAGGAAATGTAATAGATGCAATTATTGTAATTTCATCAAAGAAACAGATAGCTTTACACATCCGAACACAGGACAGGAATTTGTTTTATAACTGCGGCCTCCTGTGACACTACACATGTAGTCTATTTAGCGACCTGCACACAGTTTGTGCGTTTTATATAGGTAAAACCAAATTAAGTTGAAAGAGAGGATCAGAGAACACATATACAAGATCAGAGTGGCCTCACCATGCAGTGCATTGTCGAAACATGTGATCAATACCTCTAAACAACACACATTTAAGTTTCAAGTGATACAGGTGAATGAACCCACATTGAGGAGAGGTGACATCCAGAATTTAACTGAAGCAAAGGAGACCAAATGGATTATCAGACTTAGAGCTGACTGCCACCCTGGCCTCAATGACAGGGTATCCATTAAACCCATGCTGAAATCTAGGTCACTACGCCATTGAGCACCATATATCTCATACCTATCTACTTATACCTTGACATTTTTATTTGTTTCATTCACTCCCCCCCCCCCTTTTTCCCTCACATTTATTCCCCTCCACACTTCTTTAATTTTGTCATCCCCGCTGTTCCCCTTTGCATAGTTTTCATTTAGGGCATTTGATATAACATCACATAGTCTTATTGTCAATTGTCTTTATATATGTGTATATTCTACACATATAGACATTCACATATATATTTTATGCTTATCCGCTTACACATATTTTTTATATATGCACACATGCAACATCATAGTTCCATATCTCTGTTCCACCTCTGTTAGTACATGACATGGATATTTGGATGCATGCATTCCATACATGACATGTGTGGATGCATATTTTAGCTCTGTTGAAAGAATAGAAATATTATTTCTTTTTATGTATAAAACATGTTTACAAGATTGATTGTTAAGCAATACAGCATGGTTGATTATATATATATATATATATATATATATACATGCCATATATTTTTATGCTTTATATATATTTTTATGCTTTATTTATGATTTTAGAAGTTGCTTACAACAAGCTATGCTTGGAATTAGGGCAGCACCTCCTGTCCCTTTAATTTTTAAACAATGTATGCACTTCAATTAATTGAGGATGTGACATCATTGCATTTTTAATGTTTGTATATTTAAATGTTTGCACCAAGCACTTTAGTTGTTATTGGCCTGAAGAAGACCACCAGTTGAAAGCGCTTGCCGTTTTTATTTAATAAATATTTATAACCTCCGCTAACGCTTGTATTTACTTGATTGTGCATGACAAGCTATTGTTTTGTGGAGTGGCACTAACAAGAGTTTGTGGCTGTACTACTAGGAAGAGGAACACACCCACTGGTTTTGGGTGTCAGCAATTGCCTGCATAGGCTGTTTACATTGAGGAGACATCTGAACCTGATTCGTATTGTATTTGGAACTTTATAGTGAACTACTTGGGATAATAAACTTACTCTGCACATTGCTTCCCACACATTCTCTTTTTTCTTCTTAGCAACAGTACGTTTTGTGGGAAGTGGAATAACACGTGAGCGCTTTTTTGGATTTTATTTTCATTATACACGTTGTTGCTCACGATATTCCATGGCAGAGTCAAAATCTATTGACACCGATTGAACTTTCAGATACACGGAAGTACTACTTAGTCAAAGGGAAAACAACAGAGAGAGCAAGACTAGGTTTCAAGATGTAATAACTGGTGAAGTAAATCCACTTTTGCGCTACCATGCTCCTACTGAGACAGACGACAATGGAACCTCAGAAAAGGAATACCATGGATTAACGACACTTGTACAGGAGATGGAAGGGGACTTTCTGAGACTTAAACGCCTCCAGTTACAACGCCAACATTTCGAGGTGTGCATTGCACGCAAAATTGTACCCAGGGGCCTGAGGATTCTTAAAATGCCCACCGCAGGTACTGCTTATAAAGATCTGCTGTGCATGTGGCAGCAGATTAACCTTGAAACTAGCATTAAATATATGGAACTTTTGAATAAGTATTTTTTGCCTCAAGAAATTTCTTTGAGGGAAAATATTCAGCAACAACAACTAAGCTTGTATAATATGTATCCTAAACAAGTAATAGATGTGTTTATGGATAAAATGTTGAATAATGTGTTTATGTACGAAAAGAGATTATTACAGCAGAAACGTGATAGGATTAAGAGGGATACTGACGATTTTAAAAAGGGGAATGTCTTCATTTGGCCCAGGGTGAATAATACAGTGAAGAATTTTGACAACAACCCCCCAGACCCCCCTATACAACAGAAAGACAGGCAAGGCAATAGTAATAGTGATGGTAATATAAAAGCTAACCTACCACAAGGTGGTGGGAAGCGGAACCTGGTGGTTACTGCAGCTATGGTACACCACGATGGCATAGACATACAAAGCATGTCACCCATTAGCAATATACACAATATTTCCGTTCTTGTGGAAGCTAATACTTGTAAAGACATATGTGAACATATTGATACAAATAGTGATAGCTCTAGCAAAGGTAGTTTTGAAGTAGGAAAGAAAAAATCAAATGTACCCTTGATAGCACATCGAACCATGGCTTCCCCAGACAGCCCCTTTCCCAATTGCATCACAATGGAGAGGTGGGGGAGGGGAGAGAACAGTCAATGAGCAGAGGCCGACAGAGAAAGAGGCCAGCAGACCACCTACAGCCAGGACCTACTATAAAGAAATTATGGCAAGGAACAAGAATCATTAATTTGGAATATTTCCAAGAGAACACTTTCCTTGGATGAATGTTACGTATTAGAGGAAGGTACTACATTCATTCCTTCTCAGAAAAGTGATATTACTGATAATATCATTGATCTTAAATTGTTTACTGAATTTACAGATTAAACTTGATTTTGCTGGTACTACATCAGAATTACATAAATTTAGGAAACCTAGCACATATGTCCCGAATAACCATCCATTGATAGAAGCATTTTCAAAGTTGGTGGAGAAAGATCTATATGCAAATGATAATTTTAATAAAAGTAAGAAGTGGACAGGGAACCTCAACCCCGCACAGAGAAGAGCACTGAATAACTTAAGGAATGATGGTAGCATTATGTTAAGACCGGCCGACAAAGGGGGCCCCATAGTAGTGATGGACATGGAATACTACAAAACCAAAATGCATTTGATGCTTGGAGATACAAAATTTTATCAGAAGATTGACATACATACACTTAATATAATTATGAATAGGGTCGCAACCAAACTTGAAGTCCTATTACTTGAAGGGAAAATTAACGAAGAACTTTACAGATATTTTATTGTAGAACATCCAATCATACCTTGTATACAAGGGATGCCCAAGATCCATAAAGATGGGAGAGACCCCCCAATGAGACCATTTGTGGCCGGGAGAGGGTGGGTAACAGAGCCCATATCGCTCTATCTAGAATACTTACTGAGACCAATCGTTAATAAGTATGAACACATATTGAGAGACACAAAACAGTTCCTACTCATGTTATATGACAAGACACATGTAGTTAAGGAAGGCGAGAGGGATATACTAGTCACCCTAGATGTACAATCTTTATTTACTGTCATTCCGAATTTGGATGGCATTACCTGTATTAGTCAATGCTTAGAGAAAGATGGTACATTCTCTATGAGCAAGATTGAAGTTATCTGTGAACTCATGGAGTTAGTACTTATGAACAATGTGTTTATTTTTGACAATCAGCTATACATTCAAAAGGATGGCGTAGCTATGGGCACTTCTTGTGCCAATAGCTCCACCAACCTTGTCATGGCATGCTGGGAGTTTAACTCTCTATTTGAGAACACTGCATATCAGAATTATGTGTCATTTTACACCCGTTTCGTTGATGACCTTTTTATCATTTGGAAAGGAGACGAACAACAACTCTTAGAATTCCATAGAGATATAAACACCCACACGGACTATCTCAAGTTTACAAAGGACAACTCAATAGAGTTGATATCATTCCTGGATGTTTATATTCAGAGATTGCCGAGTGGCCTCTTGAATACAGGTGTGCATAGGAAAAGCTGCTATCGTAATCATCTATTACATCGTAGTAGCATGCATCCAGCACATGTTTTCAACAACATTGTCAGAGGACAAGCTATGAGGATATCTAGATTACACTCTGATAATATAAGCTTTGATAATAGAATGTCTGAATTGAGGAATATGTTTTTGGATAGAAGTTACTCACCTGATGAAATAGAAGCTAACATGAAATATATAAATGAGCTGAGGAAAGGTAGAGCGTCTCCATACTTTGCTAATAGAAATGATGGATGCAAAGAATTGGACGCAATACATGATAGTAGTGATAGACTTAGGATACCAATATTTTACACACAGGATGTTAGATATGTGAAGGATATTTATAGGAAGCACTGGGACATTCTTCTCACTGATTTAGATATATCAGGAGTGATTGATCACTCTCCTGGGTTCACATATAAGAATAAATATAACCTATATAGGATGTTATGTGGACCGAACAGAATATGTGAAACTGTGAGCTGTGTGAAAAGCAGCATGACCAGGAAATGTAATAGATGCAATTATTGTAATTTCATCAAAGAAACAGATAGCTTTACACATCCGAACACAGGACAGGAATTTGTTTTTACAACTGCGGCCTCCTGTGACACTACACATGTAGTCTATTTAGCGACCTGCACACATTGTTGTGCGTTTTATATAGGTAAAACCGACCCAAGTTGAAAGAGAGGATCAGAGAACACATATACAAGATCAGAGTGGCCTCACCATGCAGTGCATTGTCGAAACATGTGATCAATACCTCTAAACAACACACATTTAAGTTTCAAGTGATACAGGTGAATGAACCCACATTGAGGAGAGGTGACATCCAGAATTTAACTGAAGCAAAGGAGACCAAATGGATTATCAGACTTAGAGCTGACTGCCACCCTGGCCTCAATGACAGGGTATCCATTAAACCCATGCTGAAATCTAGGTCACTACGCCATTGAGCACCATATATCTCATACCTATCTACTTATACCTTGACATTTTTATTTGTTTCATTCACTTTTTTCCCTACCTTTTTACCCCCTCTTTCCCTCACATTTATTCCCCCTCCACACTTCTTTTAATTTTGTCACCCCCCCCCCCCCGCTGTTCCCCTTTGCATAGTTTTCATTTAGGGCATTTGATATAACATCACATAGTCTTATTGTCAATTGTCTTTATATATGTGTATATTCTACACATATAGACATTCACATATATATTTTATGCGTTATCCGCTTACACATATTTTTTATATATGCACACATGCAACATCATAGTTCCATATCTCTGTTCCACCTCTGTTAGTACATGACATGGATATTTGGATGCATGCATTCCATACATGACATGTGTGGATGCATATTTTAGCTCTGTTGAAAGAATAGAAATATTATTTCTTTTTATGTATAAAACATGTTTACAAGATTGATTGTTAAGCAATACAGCATGGTTGATTTTATATATATATATATATATATATATATATATATATATATATACATGCCATATATTTTTATGCTTTATATATATTTTTATGCTTTATTTATGATTTTAGAAGTTGCTTACAACAAGCTATGCTTGGAATTAGGGCAGCACCTCCTGTCCCTTTAATTTTTAAACAATGTATGCACTTCAATTAATTGAGGATGTGACATCATTGCATTTTTAATGTTTGTATATTTAAATGTTTGCACCAAGCACTTTAGTTGTTATTGGCCTGAAGAAGACCACCAGTTGAAAGCGCTTGCCGTTTTTATTTAATAAATATTTATAACCTCCGCTTAACGCTTGTATTTACTTGATTGTGCATGACAAGCTATTGTTTTGTGGAGTGGCACTAACAAGAGTTTGTGGCTGTACTACTAGGAAGAGGAACACACCCACTGGTTTTGGGTGTCAGCAATTGCCTGCATAGGCTGTTTACATTGAGGAGACATCTGAACCTGATTCGTATTGTATTTGGAACTTTATAGTGAACTACTTGGGATAATAAACTTACTCTGCACATTGCTTCCCACACATTCTCTTTTTTCTTCTTAGCAACAGTACGTTTTGTGGGAAGTGGAATAACACGTGAGCGTTTTTTTGGATTTTATTTTCATTATACACGTTGTTGCTCACGTATATTCCATGGCAGAGTCAAAATCTATTGACACTCCGATTGAACTTTCGTATACACCGGAAGTACTACTTAGTCAAAGGGAAAACAACAGAGAGAGCAAGACTAGGTTTCAAGATGTAATAACTGGTGAAGTAAATCCACTTTTGCGCTACCATGCTCCTACTGAGACAGACGACAATGGAACCTCAGAAAAGGAATACCATGGATTAACGACACTTGTACAGGAGATGGAAGGGGACTTTCTGAGACTTAAACGCCTCCAGTTACAACGCCAACATTTCGAGGTGTGCATTGCACGCAAAATTGTACCCAGGGGCCTGAGGATTCTTAAAATGCCCACCGCAGGTACTGCTTATAAAGATCTGCTGTGCATGTGGCAGCAGATTAACCTTGAAACTAGCATTAAATATATGGAACTTTTGAATAAGTATTTTTTGCCTCAAGAAATTTCTTTGAGGGAAAATATTCAGCAACAACAACTAAGCTTGTATAATATGTATCCTAAACAAGTAATAGATGTGTTTATGGATAAAATGTTGAATAATGTGTTTATGTACGAAAAGAGATTATTACAGCAGAAACGTGATAAGATTAAGAGGGATACTGACGATTTTAAAAAGGGAATGTCTTCATTTGGCCCAGGGTGAATAATACAGTGAAGAATTTTGACAACAACCCCCCAGACCCCCCAGACCCCCCTATACAACAGAAAGACAGGCAAGGCAATAGTAATAGTGATGGTAATATAAAAGCTAACCTACCACAAGGTGGTGGGAAGCGGAACCTGGTGGTTACTGCAGCTATGGTACACCACGATGGCATAGACATACAAAGCATGTCACCCATTAGCAATATACACAATATTTCCGTTCTTGTGGAAGCTAATACTTGTAAAGACATATGTGAACATATTGATACAAATAGTGATAGCTCTAGCAAAGGTAGTTTTGAAGTAGGAAAGAAAAAATCAAATGTACCCTTGGATAGCACATCGAACCATGGCTTCCCCCAGACAGCCCCTTTCCCAATTGCATCACAATGGAGAGGTGGGGGGAGGGGGAGAGAACAGTCAATGAGCAGAGGCCGACAGAGAAAGAGGCCAGCAGACCACCTACAGCCAGGACCTACTATAAAGAAATTATGGCAAGGGAACAAGAATCATTAATTTGGAATATTTCCAAGAGAACACTTTCCTTGGATGAATGTTACGTATTAGAGGAAGGTACTACATTCATTCCTTCTCAGAAAAGTGATATTACTGATAATATCATTGATCTTAAATTGTTTACTCGCAATTTACAGATTAAACTTGATTTTGCTGGTACTACATCAGAATTACATAAATTTAGGAAACCTAGCACATATGTCCCGAATAACCATCCATTGATAGAAGCATTTTCAAAGTTGGTGGAGAAAGATCTATATGCAAATGATAATTTTAATAAAAGTAAGAAGTGGACAGGGAACCTCAACCCCGCACAGAGAAGAGCACTGAATAACTTAAGGAATGATGGTAGCATTATGTTAAGACCGGCCAACAAAGGGGGCCCCATAGTAGTGATGGACATGGAATACTACAAAACCAAAATGCATTTGATGCTTGGAGATACAAAATTTTATCAGAAGATTGACATACATACACTTAATATAATTATGAATAGGGTCGCAACCAAACTTGAAGTCCTATTACTTGAAGGGAAAATTAACGAAGAACTTTACAGATATTTTATTGTAGAACATCCAATCATACCTTGTATACAAGGGATGCCCAAGATCCATAAAGATGGGAGAGACCCCCCAATGAGACCATTTGTGGCGGAGAGGGTGGGTAACAGAGCCCATATCGCTCTATCTAGAATACTTACTGAGACCAATCGTTAATAAGTATGAACACATATTGAGAGACACAAAACAGTTCCTACTCATGTTATATGACAAGACACATGTAGTTAAGGAAGGCGAGAGGATATACTAGTCACCCTAGATGTACAATCTTTATTTACTGTCATTCCGAATTTGGATGGCATTACCTGTATTAGTCAATGCTTAGAGAAAGATGGTACATTCTCTATGAGCAAGATTGAAGTTATCTGTGAACTCATGGAGTTAGTACTTATGAACAATGTGTTTATTTTTGACAATCAGCTATACATTCAAAGGATGGCGAAGCTATGGGCACTTCTTGTGCCAATAGCTACGCCTAACCTTGTCATGGCATGCTGGGGGTTTAACGCTCTATTTTGGAACACTGCATATCAGAATTTTGTGTCATTTTACACCCGCTTGCTGATGACCTTTTTATCATTTGGAAAGGAGACGAACAACAACTCTTAGAATTCCATAGAGATATAAACACCCACACGGACTATCTCAAGTTTACAAAGGACAACTCAATAGAGTTGATATCATTCCTGGATGTTTATATTCAGAGATTGCCGAGTGGCCTCTTGAATACAGGTGTGCATAGGAAAAGCTGCTATCGTAATCATCTATTACATCGTAGTAGCATGCATCCAGCACATGTTTTCAACAACATTGTCAGAGGACAAGCTATGAGGATATCTAGATTACACTCTGATAATATAAGCTTTGATAATAGAATGTCTGAATTGAGGAATATGTTTTTGGATAGAAGTTACTCACCTGATGAAATAGAAGCTAACATGAAATATATAAATGAGCTGAGGAAAGGTAGAGCGTCTCCATACTTTGCTAATAGAAATGATGGATGCAAAGAATTGGACGCAATACATGATAGTAGTGATAGACTTAGGATACCAATATTTTACACACAGGATGTTAGATATGTGAAGGATATTTATAGGAAGCACTGGGACATTCTTCTCACTGATTTAGATATATCAGGAGTGATTGATCACTCTCCTAGGTTCACATATAAGAATAAATATAACCTATATAGGATGTTATGTGGACCGAACAGAATATGTGAAACTGTGAGCTGTGTGAAAAGCAGCATGACCAGGAAATGTAATAGATGCAATTATTGTAATTTCATCAAAGAAACAGATAGCTTTACACATCCGAACACAGGACAGGAATTTGTTTTTACAACTGCCTCCTGTGACACTACACATGTAGTCTATTTAGCGACCTGCACACATTGTTGTGCGTTTTATATAGGTAAAACCGACCGCAAGTTGAAAGAGAGGATCAGAGAACACATATACAAGATCAGAGTGGCCTCACCATGCAGTGCATTGTCGAAACATGTGATCAATACCTCTAAACAACACACATTTAAGTTTCAAGTGATACAGGTGAATGAACCCACATTGAGGAGAGGTGACATCCAGAATTTAACTGAAGCAAAGGAGACCAAATGGATTATCAGACTTAGAGCTGACTGCCACCCTGGCCTCAATGACAGGGTATCCATTAAACCCATGCTGAAATCTAGGTCACTACGCCATTGAGCACCATATATCTCATACCTATCTACTTATACCTTGACATTTTTATTTGTTTCATTCACTTTTTCCCTACCTTTTTCCCCCCTCTTTCCCTCACATTTATTCCCCCTCCACATTTCTTTTATTTTTGTCATCCCCCCCCCCCCCCCCGCTGTTCCCCTTTGCATAGTTTTCATTTAGGGCATTTGATATAACATCACATAGTCTTATTGTCAATTGTCTTTATATATGTGTATATTCTACACATATAGACATTCACATATATATTTTATGCGTTATCCGCTTACACATATTTTTATATATGCACACATGCAACATCATAGTTCCATATCTCTGTTCCACCTCTGTTAGTACATGACATGGATATTTGGATGCATGCATTCCATACATGACATGTGTGGATGCATATTTTAGCTCTGTTGAAAGAATAGAAATATTATTTCTTTTTATGTATAAAACATGTTTACAAGATTGATTGTTAAGCAATACAGCATGGTTGATTATATATATATATATATATATATATATATATATATATATATATATATATATATACATGCCATATTTTTATGCTTTATATATATTTTTATGCTTTATTTATGATTTTAGAAGTTGCTTACAATAAGCTATGCTTGGAATTAGGGCAGCATCTCCTGTCCCTTTAATTTTTAAACAATGTATGCACTTCAATTAATTGAGGATGTGACATCATTGCATTTTTAATGTTTGTATATTTAAATGTTTGCACCAAGTACTTTAGTTGTTATTGGCCTGAAGAAGACCACCAGTTGAAAGCGCTTGCCGTTTTTATTTAATAAATATTTATAACCTCCGCTTAACGCTTGTATTTACTTGATTGTGCATGACAAGCTATTGTTTTGTGGAGTGGCACTAACAAGAGTTTGTGGCTGTACTACTAGGAAGAGGAACACACCCGCTGGTTTTGGGTGTCAGCAATTGCCTGCATAGGCTGTTTACATTGAGGAGACATCTGAACCTGATTCGTATTGTATTTGAAACTTTATAGTGAACTACTTGGGATATAAAACTTACTCTGCACATTGCTTCCCACACATTCTCTTTTCTACATATAAAAAAATGTTTTAGAGGAGGAATGAGATTTAAGAGAAGGCAGGAATTGACTAACTTATGTAATATCCGATTTGCTATATTGTACAGAAAAATGTATGTGATGTATAATATAACTATGACTATAACTAGGAAGATGGAAGGGCTTATTGCTTTCACCAAGGCTGTTCCAATCGGGGACAGTAATGAAAATACTATTTTGAAGTTGATTGTCCAGCTCACTCAAATCGTTCAGTTGCTGACATCAATTTGCCACTCGCTCCTAGCATCTGCCCCCAAAGCTACATTGCCTAGTAACCATGAGGCGTGGCTACATTTGAGAGGGGAAAATACTGTGTCTACTTGACAGCGTTCCAATGGAGAGAATGTTTTGGACAAATCCCCAGTTTTTGAAGGGAGAAGGACTCCGGAGGTTTTGCAACCTAATTCTATGACTTACACTAGTAATAGACATAATAATGTGAATTCGGAAGCAAAAAAACAGACTCAGTGACTGTTCTAATAATAATAATTCTGTGGGTAATGATTGTAATTTTGGTACGTGGCTTACAAAACATGTTTCTTTTGATAAATATGTACAAGAAAGCAATAATGGAGAAGCACACACATGCCAATAATTAAAAAAAACTGCACAAATTGCTTTTTAAATACAAGTCTTTGAATGCTGACAATGTGTATTTAAGAGAATGTATTAAATTAAGCATAGCACCAAAAGGTTTAAGGGTATTTAAATACCCGAATAATGTGGAAGAGAGCTCTAATTTTCACCATGAGCTTCTAGCAATATTTGATAACTGTGGTTTGGATATTCTGTTTGCCATTATTAGACAGAATGAGAATGTAATGGTGTATTTATATGAACATATTGAGAATGTGAATATGTGTTTAGTTAATGATTTAATGTTTTCTGTGGATCAAGAGAAGAAGAAATATTTTACACACAGGATGTTAGATATGTGAAGGATATTTATAGGAAGCACTGGGACATTCTTCTCACTGATTTAGATATATCAGGAGTGATTGATCACTCTCCTAGGTTCACATATAAGAATAAATATAACCTATATAGGATGTTATGTGGACCGAACAGAATATGTGAAACTGTGAGCTGTGTGAAAAGCAGCATGACCAGGAAATGTAATAGATGCAATTATTGTAATTTCATCAAAGAAACAGATAGCTTTACACATCCGAACACAGGACAGGAATTTGTTTTTACAACTGCGGCCTCCTGTGACACTACACATGTAGTCTATTTAGCGACCTGCACACAGTGTTGTGCGTTTTATATAGGTAAAACCGACCGCAAGTTGAAAGAGAGGATCAGAGAACACATATACAAGATCAGAGTGGCCTCACCATGCAGTGCATTGTCGAAACATGTGATCAATACCTCTAAACAACACACATTTAAGTTTCAAGTGATACAGGTGAATGAACCCACATTGAGGAGAGGTGACATCCAGAATTTAACTGAAGCAAAGGAGACCAAATGGATTATCAGACTTAGAGCTGACTGCCACCCTGGCCTCAATGACAGGGTATCCATTAAACCCATGCTGAAATCTAGGTCACTACGCCATTGAGCACCATATATCTCATACCTATCTACTTATACCTTGACATTTTTATTTGTTTCATTCACTTTTTTCCCTACCTTTTTACCCCCTCTTTCCCTCACATTTATTCCCCCTCCACACTTCTTTTAATTTTGTCATCCCCCCCCCCCCCCGCTGTTCCCCTTTGCATAGTTTTCATTTAGGGCATTTGATATAACATCACATAGTCTTATTGTCAATTGTCTTTATATATGTGTATATTCTACACATATAGACATTCACATATATATTTTATGCGTTATCCGCTTACACATATTTTTTATATATGCACACATGCAACATCATAGTTCCATATCTCTGTTCCACCTCTGTTAGTACATGACATGGATATTTGGATGCATGCATTCCATACATGACATGTGTGGATGCATATTTTAGCTCTGTTGAAAGAATAGAAATATTATTTCTTTTTATGTATAAAACATGTTTACAAGATTGATTGTTAAGCAATACAGCATGGTTGATTATATATATATATATATATATATATATATATATATATATATATATATATATACATGCCATATATTTTTATGCTTTATATATATTTTTATGCTTTATTTATGATTTTAGAAGTTGCTTACAATAAGCTATGCTTGGAATTAGGGCAGCATCTCCTGTCCCTTTAATTTTTAAACAATGTATGCACTTCAATTAATTGAGGATGTGACATCATTGCATTTTTAATGTTTGTATATTTAAATGTTTGCACCAAGTACTTTAGTTGTTATTGGCCTGAAGAAGACCACCAGTTGAAAGCGCTTGCCGTTTTTATTTAATAAATATTTATAACCTCCGCTTAACGCTTGTATTTACTTGATTGTGCATGACAAGCTATTGTTTTGTGGAGTGGCACTAACAAGAGTTTGTGGCTGTACTACTAGGAAGAGGAACACACCCGCTGGTTTTGGGTGTCAGCAATTGCCTGCATAGGCTGTTTACATTGAGGAGACATCTGAACCTGATTCGTATTGTATTTGAAACTTTATAGTGAACTACTTGGGATATAAAACTTACTCTGCACATTGCTTCCCACACATTCTCTTTTTTCTACATATAAAAAAATGTTTTAGAGGAGGAATGAGATTTAAGAGAAGGCAGGAATTGACTAACTTATGTAATATCTGATTTGCTATATTGTACAGAAAAATGTATGTGATGTATAATATAACTATGACTATAACTAGGAAGATGGAAGGGCTTATTGCTTTCACCAAGGCTGTTCCAATCGGGGACAGTAATGAAAATACTATTTTGAAGTTGATTGGCCAGCTCACTCAAATCGTTCAGTTGCTGACATCGATTTGCCACTCGCTCCTAGCATCTGCCCCCAAAGCTACATTGCCTAGTAACCATGAGGCATGGCTACATTTGAGAGGGGAAAATAATGTGTCTACTTGACAGCGTTCCAATGGAGAGAATGTTTTGGACAAATCCCCAGTTTTTGAAGGGAGAAGGACTCCGGAGGTTTTGCAACCTAATTCTATGACTTACACTAGTAATAGACATAATAATGTGAATTCGGAAGCAAAAAACCAGACTCAGTGACTGTTCTAATAATAATAATAATTCTGTGGGTAATGATTGTAATTTTGGTACGTAGCTTACAAAACATGTTTCTTTTGATAAATATGTACAAGAAAGCAATAATGGAGAAGCACACACATGCCAATAATTAAAAAAAACTGCACAGATTGCTTTTTAAATACAAGTCTTTGAATGCTGACAATGTGTATTTAAGAGAATGTATTAAATTAAGCATAGCACCAAAAGGTTTAAGGGTATTTAAATACCCGAATAATGTGGAAGAGTGCTCTAATTTTCACCATGAGCTTCTAGCAATATTTGATAAATGTGGTTTGGATATTCTGTTTGCCATTATTAGACAGAATGAGAATGTAATGGTGTATTTATATGAACATATTGAGAATGTGAATATGTGTTTAGTTAATGATTTAATGTTTTCTGTGGATCAAGAGAAGAAGAAATATTTTGATTTAAGAGTACAGTTTGATGAGAAACTTAACTTGATTTTAAATAGAAAGAAAAGGAAATTAGATAGGGATATTAATGAGTATGCACAAAAAATTCAATACCCTAAACCAAAAGGATTTATGAATTATGAAAAGCATGAAGGGGAATATTTAAGACATAATAATTCTGGACAATTTAACAACAGAGTGAGTGAAGGTTTCAATAATTGTAATAATGATGACCGTTTGACAACTAGGGAAGAATTTGCAAGACCTGGAGATTTGAATGACCCTTTAGAATACCCCCCCCCCCAGAGGTCCGAGAGGCTGAAAAACAAGCAGCCCATGGATTACAGTTTCAGCAACTGGAGGGGGGTGGATGAACAGAGGTGGGAGACAGGTGTACTAAGTGAACAGGAAAGTGTGCTATCTAGTGTTGAACACATTGTGTGTGAAGGTCCTACGTTTTAATACCATGGCCACATTACTTTCAACTATAGTTGTTTGAACATCACTGAGGTACATTTTGACTTATTTGCAAAGGGTTTTAAATTTACCCCTAAGAAAAAAATCTGATATAAGTAAAGTTAATATTGACTTAAAAATGTTTATTCTAAAGAAAAATCTTGAACTTTTATTAGAAGGACATGCTAAAAGTAATGAAAGTTTGAGAAGGAAAAGTATTTGGACACTTCCATTGCATCCTCAGTTAAAAAAATTTGAGAATGCAGTAGAAATAGAGCTAAGGGACAAGATTTTAAAGAATAAAGTATGGTCAAATTTAACTCATGATGAAAGGTCCTTATTAGAGAATATTAGGTCTGATAGGTTTGTAAGGGTGATGAAACCAGATAAGGGAGGTGGGACTGTCTTTATGGACTCTATCATTTATGAGGGCAAAATGATTTTATTAGATGAAAACAAGTATATTAGGGTGTCCAAGAATGAGATAAACATTGCATATAAAAAAATATACTTAGCACTCAACGATTTAGTTTCGGAAGGCTTTATTGATTTAGAAACTTTTAATTTCTTACATAATAAAGAACCTGGGGTGCCTTCAATTTTTGAGATTCCCAAGGTCCATAAAGACATAGAAAATCGTCCCCTCAGACCTATAGTTGCTGCAAGTGAATCTGTCACTGCTCCATTAGCTAAATACGTAGATTTTAAATTAAAAAAACACGTCCACAGGAGCAACTAATGTCATAAAAGACTCATGTTTTTTTAAGGGGTGTCAAGAATACTTTGGGTATAGACAATATAATTTTCATCACAACTGATGTGATTGATTTATTCACCTCTATCCCCCATAAGGAGGGTTTAGAGTTTTTTGAAGAAATTTTAAGAAAGGATAGAACATTTTCTGAAAGAGAGTTATATGTATTCTTAGAATTAATAAAAATGGTTCTTAACAATAACTTTATATACTTCGAGGGAGAATTTTTTTGTCAAACTAAGGGTGTGGCCATGGGAGCTATATGTGCACCTATTTATGCCAACATAGTTATTTCATGTTGGGAGGAAAACTTTGTTTTTAATTCTAGATTTAAGGAATGCTGGGTGCTGTATAAATGTTTCCTGTGTGATATTTGCTTATTCTGGGTGGAAAGTGAAGAAAGATTCTTAGAATTTTTTGATTATCTATCTATTTCCACCATTTTTTTTAAATTTACTTACAAAATTGGATATGAAAATATTAATTACCTTGATGTTACTATTTTGAAAAATAATGGTTTATTTGCATCTAGGGTACACAGGAAAGGCACTTATTGTAATTCCTTTCTGCATTTCTCTAGTGCACATCCATTCTCTTAGAAGAAAAGTATTGTCAAGGGCTAGTTTGTCCGGGGAAGCAGGATGACCTCTGATGACAAAGATTTTTTAAATGAGAGTGATTTGTTAAAATCTATGTTTCTAGAAAGAGAGTACCCTGAAAAACTTATAAAAGAGGTATATGATGAGGTTCTTAGAAATAGAAAGGTTAGATTTGCACCCATTTTGGGTATTAGTGAGTTCCCTTTGGTAGTTGAGGATGTTAGTAACATTGCAAATGGGGAAGATTAAAATGCTTTTATAATGGATTATAGTGGTGACTTGCATATTATTAGAGATATTTTTATGGAGGAATGGGATAGATTTGCAAAGTTTTCAGACCTGAATATTAAATTTGACAAGCCTTTGTAGTACATTTTTAGAAAGGGTAGTAGCATTAAGGATCTTTTCGAGAATATGTCAGGTAATGTTAAGAAAAAGAAGGTGGGTACTTTTAAATGTGGATTTGGTCAACAATGCCCTTTCATTGCCAACACCATGGAGATATATGTCAGTAGTAATAAGTACATAGTAGCAAAATCCTATTATAATTGTGATACTAAAGGGATAGTGTACATAGCAGTGTGTGAAAAATATGAGGCTTTTTAAGTAGGAAAAACTGAAAGAAATTTAAGAAAAAGGATATATGAACATGTCTATTACATTAAAAAATGCAATTAGAGAAATGCACTTTATAAGCACACACTGGTATGTGAATCTGCCTCAGTTCTAATTTTTGTATTGGGTGATGTTCCGATTGACATTACAGGTGGTCCACTGGAGACCAAGTTGGAATAAAGAGAAGTATATTGGCAGTTGGTTCTGGAAGCAAATAGATGGCCTGGCCGACATGGTGTCCCTGGCCCCTTGATGGCATTGTTTTTATGGGCATTGTACATTTTGTCATTTTAACACTTTTATACTTTAATACCTTTGATGCTGTTTTACGTGGTAGAAAGTCATATTAGTACTGTATGTAAGTATGTTTTAGGGTTATCTATTCACTACTTTGTTGTTTTCTTGCCTTTCTGTTACTAGATGGAGCTATTTATTAGGCTTAGAATTCATGCTTTTTATTTTATGTTTTAATCTACTATTCTATGAAATACAATTATTTAGTAAAAGGTTTTTATTATAATTTATATTTATTTAGGGTTTGAAAGCATTTTAAATATTATAAAAAGGTTTTAGAATGTATTTTATGTATTTAAAAGTGGATTTTTTTTTGTGTTCCTGCACTTAATTTATTGAGCTAGATTCAATTCATTACATTTTATTGGTTAATTAAATTCTTAAGTAGTTGATTGGTAAGGGTATATATTATGCAATGGCTCTGTACATGTTATCTGATGAAGTTTCTTTGACGAAAATATACTGGTGCATGTCAGTGTTACTGTCTTGTGGTTTACTGCTGGTCTTGTGGTCTGCGTTTTAATAAACTGTGTGTTTGCGGTGGAAATGGCTATCCAAGTGCTTTACTGGATTTATAACTATGAACATGTTAAGTTTTTTTTTTTTTATGTGAATAGGACGAATATGGGGTTACAAAAATATGTAAATAACATATATCTATCTGTATATATATATATATATATATATATATATATATATATATATATATATATATATATGGGTCCTCTTCAAATTACCGAAACACCAGTTCGGGAAGAGGAACGCGAAAGGACCGACAGCGCAGTTAACAAACATGCTGAAATCCCGACAGCTGGAAGACCGACAAGGGGAACGTGTAAGCGCGACTTGGTAAGTATGCGCTAGTGAGGGATTTAGGATTCGGGAGCGGGCAGGTAAGTGTGCAATAGTGAGGGATTTAGGGTTAGGGTGTGTGAAAGGTGAGTGTACGGTAGTGTCGGAGTTAGGGTTTGGGTAATGTAAGTGTGTGTTAGTGACGGGTTTATGTTTTAGGGTGGGTTAAGTAAGTTAGGAATAGGGTGCAGGTAGGGTAAGTGTCTGGTACTGTCGGACCTTAGGGTTAGGGTGGGTTAAGTGAGTTAGGGTTAGGGTGCAGGTAGGGTAAGTGTGCGTAGTGTCGGATCTTAGGGTTAGGGGTGGGTTAAGTGAGTTAGGGTTAGGGTGCAGGTAGGGTAAGTGTGCGGTAGTGTCGGACCTTAGGTTTAGGGGTGGGTTAAGTGAGTTAGGGTTAGGGTGCAGGTAGGGTAAGTGTGCGGTAATTAGTCGGATCTTAGGGTTAGAGGTGGGTTAAGTGAGTTACGTTAGGGTGTAGGTAGGGTAAGTGTGCGGTAGTGTCAGACCTTAGGGTTAGGGGTGGATTAAGTGAGTTAGGGTTAGGGTGCAGGTAGGGTAAGTGTGCGGTAGTGTCGGATCTTAGGGTTAGGGTGGGTTAAGTGAGTTACTGGTTAGGGTGCAGGTAGGGTAAGTGTGCGGTAGTGTCGGACCTTAGGGTTGGGGTTTGGGTTAGGGCTGGTGGATATGTAATGTAGTGTAATGTGTTGTTTCGTGTGTAGTGTGTCGGTAATGTTGTTGTTTTTGCGTTGTCGGTATTGTGTGTTGTCGGTTGTTTGGTGTCGGTGGTTTGTGTGTCGGCGAACTGGCATGTCGGTGTCCTAAAGTAGACCCACATATATATATATATATATATATATATATATATATATATATATATATATATAAAGTAACTCCTACTCTGTCCAATAGGTGCCATGAGATTATTCATATCTACCTGAGCTCCCACCATCATAGGCAAATGGGGCCTCTGTTTAATGTCTCATCCAATGTCTGGCATAGTCAGGAGTGCAGGCCAACCCCCCCCCCATGCTGTACAGTGTCAGTATTAGAACATTAATCCGACTACCTTTTGGGGTTTATAGAACTCACAATCTTCTGCACCGAAAGAGAGTGCTACTGAGACTGGTAGGTCTATAATTCTCCAGCTCAATTGTGGGTCCCCTTTGTAGAGTGGAATGACTGCAGCAGTTCTCCACACCACTGGCACAAATCCAAGGGAGAGGCTGAGACTAATAAGGAGTCAACCAGGCTGTTTGGTGGTAACAAGAAGACAAGCTGGCATATTGTTAGGGTCCATAAAGCTAATGTTTCTAGCCCTAGAGAGAGAGCACTTAGGATGTGCTTTGGGGTGATTTGTGTTGTTAACACAGGCATGCTAATATGTTAGATCCAACAAAAGGCAACACTGGAACTATGGACAATCAAACCATGCTTATTTTATTCCATCAAACAATCTTTAAGCTTTCACACATAAATGCCTTATCAAGTTGAAAACTTTTCACACATCAGTTTAAATAACGTTTTAAGATCCCGTGATCCATCTTAAAATGCAATCAGATAGTCATTCCTTCATCACCTACAATACCTTGCATTTAATACTTCTTGCAAGTTAAATGCTAATGATGAAACACTTAATACAAAGTTATTAAAACACCTGATAAAGGAAGGGTTATAGTTGTTATGGATTTTACTTTTTATACTATCAAATTGTTTGGATTATTAAATGACGAGGTAGTTTATAGTGGGATACATATGATGATTAAGATATTGTGAAATGTGTGAATAGTGAATTATATAATATGCATATATAAAGTAGTATAAATTTGGATGCCTTGAATTATTTTCATGTGTCCCATCCCACTATGCTCATGTATTATGTGGTACAAAAAATTCACAAAAGTAAAACAAACCCTGCTATCAGAACTATTGTATCATCTAGTGGTCTGCTTAAGAAACCCATTTCATGTTATTTGGATAATCAAAAACATTTATTATGAAGACACCAAGTTATATAAAGGATATTTGTGAAAACTTTATGAATGACAACAATATAATGTTGAGACTATTTATATTTGTGTTGCTTTGCTGATTCTCCAGACACAGAAATATCTAATAATTATGATATTGAAGCACTATAATCATTTTTATGTTTACATATGCCCCACAGCAATACAGATAGTAGTAGTTATTGTACATTGATGGATTTGGTTTTATGTAATAATGTGTTCTTTATTTCAAGATATATGTTTTGTGTGAAAACAAGGTGTTTTAATGGCTAATCCCATTTCTAAAACCTGTGCAAACATGATAATGAGTGTTTGGGAAGACAGATTTGTTTTATGTGTTATTTCTATAAGCAATTTGTTGATGATACTTTACGTAATGGTGGAGAATATGAAAGTGAATTGAAATCATTTTGGAATAACTGTCTCATAATGTAGGTTTTTACAAATTTAAATTGTCTTATTCAGATACAGTCAATGACTTCCTGGATGTAAGTTAACTAAGTCAGTCAGGCCATTGAATCCTAAGGTATTCAAGAAAGGTGTAAAGAAAAGCACCTATTTACATAAGACTAGTATGCAGCCCTCTCACATGCATAGGAATATACTGAAAGGTGAAATGCTTAATTTTTCAAGATTAAATACTAACAATGGAATGCTTAAAACACAATTGGATGGGTTAATAAATGATTTTTAAGGAACGAGGATTTGAAGAGATTATTTTGCACACTCAAAACATACTATTATGTGGGGTAGAGGTGCAAATATTGCTCCAAGCATGTGGTCAGAATATGAAGTATAAACTTTGCTACAGGGAACAAAAGAAGATATATAGTAAATACTATAGTAATGCACCTGTTACTTTTCCTTGTGTTAAATGCCATTTTGTAGTTATATAGATAGGGGAAAGTATTTTTGTCATTCAATAACATTAAAGGAATGCAAGGATAATTTATATTGCATGTTCTGTTTTTACATAGGGAAGAGAAATACGTTAAAGGACAGAATTACAGAAACAGATGCTTGGTGCCAGAGCCATGGGCTCAAGCTTAGTGCCATGAAATGTATAGTTATCCCCTTTGGGAAAAAACATGTACCCATGAATTACCACATAGGTGGCAGCACACTAAACACCGAACGTGTGATGAGCGACTTAGGGACACAGGTGAACAGTGGTCTCACCTTCGATAACCACATCACCACAACAGTCAAGAAATCCTTCTGTGTGGCACACCTCATCACTAAGGGCTTTTCATCCAGAAAAAAGGAGGTCATTGTCCCACTGTACTCATCCCTCATTAGACCCATTGTAGAGTACAACGTCCCGTTTGGTATGTACCTCACAAGACATCTGCAACAGCTGGAAAGGACGCAGATATACTTCACTAAAAGAATCACAGGCCTAAAGCAGATGCCCTTTGCTGACCGTCTAAAAAAACTCCAGCTATACTCTGCAGCATATTGTCTACTCAGAGGCAATCTCTGCTTAACATACAAGGCCATGTCAAACCCAGAGCTGTTGGACAAGCTCCACTTAAAGAAATCCCAATCCCTCAGAGCCACACGCTCAAGGGATCTAAACCTTATCATCACAATGAACAAAACATGCTGGAGGGATAGGTTCCTGACCCAGAGACTCCCCATACTCTGGAATAGACTGCCCATACATATCAAGCAGAGTGCCTCCTTGGCCCTCTTCAAAAGGAACCTTGACGACTGAATGGGAGATAGGAAATTCACCCCGGGGATCATGTCAGTCGCCCTGCTAGACAGGAGTCCAGGGAAGTAAATACTGTAGAAAGAAATATCCGGGGAATTGTTTGGCTAGGCTTGTATAGGCCCTAGGGCCGATAGCCTAGTACTAACCCTATGAACCTATGAATAGGTGACCATATATCCAATACTAAAAGGATGAATAGTACCCATGCTCTACAGAAACATATTAATGAAGCACTGAAGGATAGTGGTTTAACTCTGCACTATTAAGTGTAGTCTATGATGTGTGGTGGTATTATAACTTGGACAGAAAATATTGAGTGCAGGTGTTTTAACAGCTTGAGGGCTAATGAATATCAGGTCTATATTATTTCTTCAACAGCTTAGGTTGTCAAATGCTCAATGATTGATACCTAAGCCTCGAAGTTTCAAAATCGTGAACATCCATATAAGCGGATTCTTTCCTCTGGAAAGAATTCGCTTGGCCATTATCAAGGATTTAAACTTAAAATAATTACTTCAGTGTAAAGAGAATTATAGTGAAAGTGTTTTGCACGGTATGAAAAAGGTATGGTGCATGTAAATGGTGCCATAAAATAGAAATAAATAATGAGCTTATTATAAGAAACAAAAAAATACATGATAAAAGGAAAATACAGTTGTGAATCTAAGGCAGTAGTATATTTAAGTAAGTGCAAATCATGTTTAGCTTTTTATATAGGAAAAACGAGAGAAAATTCTCCCAACGTGTATATGAGCACGAATATGCTATTAGAAAAATTAATTTATCTAATGCCTTAGCAAAGCATGTAAAACATCATCCAGGGCACCAGTTTATCTACACCATTATTGACAGCGTAGTAATAGATGACAAAAAAGCATGGGACTTGTTATTAGAACTAAGAGATCTCGAATGGCAAGTAAGGTTACAAGCAGACAGCTGGCCAGGAATTAATGAACAGAGCTCTATAACTCCAATCTTGAAGCTTAATGCATTAAAAAGAAGTAAGATAAAATAAATGTGGTTTATAAAGGAAACATATAGATAATCTATGATGAATTTAGAGTTGAACAAGGTTTTACTATGCATGAATGGGGCAGCATTGTTTTAAAACTGAATATTGCTTTAAAAGAGATGTTATTTGATTGAGAGGAAATGATGTCACTATAAGGAATTGTATTTAAAAATGGGAAAAATTTTAAAATGATGTCGGAAGAAGTTTAATATTTATTTAAACGAAAGCGCTAACCTTTTAACACAGTTTTATCTTTGGAATAAAGCTTGCGATCATTTTATATTTCTAAGTGGTGGTTCGTCTCTGTGGATTTGCCTTCTTTTTTGTTTTTGCATTATCGGGGATTTGCCCTTTCCCCAATGTAGACCGATCTCGGAGTTGGTATATTTAGTTAGGGGAAGTGTGGGGTGGGGGGGCAGCCCCCCATGTCGGGGGGCATGGGGAGCAAAGCTCCCCACTACATTTAGGTTGAAATGCTGAAATCATTACAGCAAAGCTACAAATCAATACCTTTAAAGCCATTTATTTAATATGCTCTTATCTTCCTCCTGGAAATAACATCAATACCCTTGAAAATATCCTTTACTGGCTATCTACTTACTTACCTCAAGAAACCGTAGTACTGGGCGACTTTAATATTGACTGGACTACCTCTATTTCACCTAACCCAACAACCCATATAAACCTATATGGCTTTACCCAAATAATTACCTCCCCTACTAGAATCCATAAACCTAATAACAAAGAAAGCACCTTAGATTGGATCCTTGTTAACAACCATCCCTTGTCTTATAAAGCAGCCACCCTTCCAGATGACATTAGTGACTACTCTCTAACCTTTGTATGTAGACAAAAGATCAACATTCCTAACTCTAACTTATTTAGAACTACTCAATTTAATAAAAAAATTTAATCAAGAAAGCTTCCAAACCGGACTTAAGGCATGTGACTGGTCACCTCTAAAATATCTTCAACTTGAGGAAGCAGTGTTATACTTCAACATCAAATTCCTACAAATCTTAGACTACCATGCCCCTATTCGATCCATCAGAAATAGCACAAAAACTGCTCCATGGCTTACAAATGATACTAGACAAAAAAATCACATTAAGAAATAAAATTTGGGCCAAATGGAGAACTACTAAAAATCCAATAGACCATATAAAATTTAAACAGCTGAGGAATTCTACTAAAACTTTTGTACTTCCTGACAAGAAAAACCTTTACTTTCAACTCCAACAAACCCACAAGCACAAACCACAAAAGTTCTGGTCAGGTATAAACAGGCTCTTACATCCAGGTCACTCCAAAACACCAACCCCAACAGGCTCCACCCATGACAATCCTAAACGTATTGCTAATGCCTTCAATACCTTCCTTACTGATGCCATCCAATCCCTAGCCAATTCTTTACCTCCTGTTACCACTAGTCTGCCACCCACTATAACTAACTTATCTCCCTCATTTCATCTACAACCTGTACCTACATCTCTTATCTGCACCCTTCTCCAAAAACTTAAACCAGGCACCGCTTCAGCTGACCTCCTACCAGCTGAATGTCTACAGAATTCAGCAAAAGTCATAGCCTATCCCATTTCCATACTTATAAACAGAACAATTACTGAAGGAACAATCCCATCTATCTGAAAAATCTCCCATATCATACCTCTTCATAATGGTGGTGACTCTGCTGAACTCTCAAACTTTTGCCCTATAGCCCTACTCTCTCCACTAGCAAAAATAATGGAGAAGTGTATCTACCGACAGCTACTCGACCACCTTCTCCACAACAATTTACTTGCCAGCTGTCAGCATGGCTTTAGACCATTCCACAGCACAATGTCTGCCCTTCTATCCTTTTCTGATTGCATTAACAAAAATCATAATAACAACTCCCTATCTTCTGTACTCTTTATTGACCTTTCAAAAGCCTTTGATATGGTTAACCATCACCTTCTTTTGGAGATACTTAAATCTCTCTCACTTGATACACAGACACTACTCTGGTTTTAAGTCCTACCTAGAAAACAGACAACAAGCTGTACTCTGGGACAATGAACTTTCCACATCCCTTCCTGTTTCCATTGGTGTTCCTCAGGGCTCTATTTTAGGCCCTCTCCTATTCTCCATTTTTATTAATGATCTAAATCTAACAGTTCCTCAAGCTACCTGCATACAATATGCAGATGATTCAACATTAATATGCTTTGTTATTTCCTTACCAAAACTCCAATCCCTTACCCAGAATGTATTCAATAAAGTTGAAAGTTGGTTCCTACAGCGCTGCCTTCTCCTGAATGCCAAAAATAATTATTGCTCTTCAATCCTACAATAAAGTCCACTCAATTGGACCTTACATTGACATCAAATAATGGTACTGTAATATCTCCAGAACCAACCACCAAACTCCTAGGTGTGACAATAGACCATAACCTTACCTTTGACTTACACATCAATACCACCATAAAATCAGTTAACAGAACGCTAGGCACCCTTTACAGAATTAAACCCTACCTTACCCCTGCAGCCAGAACTACTATTGCCCATACCCATCTCATCTCTACCCTCCTCTACGCCTCTCCCATTTATACTAATCTTTCAAAAAGCAACCTCAACAAACTGGCAGTCACCTATAACAACATAGCCAGATTTGCCACCAACTCCTCATTTAGAACCCACCACTGTCATAATCTAAAACAACTTTGATGGCTAGAACTCCAAAATCAACTTCTATTTCAGCAACTTACTATCACACACAAAATCCTATATCATCCTACCAATACTCCAATGCTAACTAGTCTTATCACCCCCTACAAAAATCTCACAACCCTTTGCTCAGCCAATAGGTTACTAGTAACTATACATAAATCCAAAAACAAAGCTGGGGACACACTGTTCTCAAACACTGTAGGGAAAGCTTGGACCCTGCTCCCCAGGGAACTCTCATCTCCCTCCTCCACATCTCTATTCAAAAAGCAACGTAAAGAATATCTTCTAACTCACTGGCTATGCCCTTGTATAAATCCTGACTAAACTCTCCTCTTTCATATTTTATGTCTAGTTTTTCTTATAACTGTCTTTTTCTCTCCTATTAACCTCTGAGTTTATGTGATTTTTCACCTTACTAGACTTACTACTAACATTGCCTTCCTTGAATCTGCCACAGAGCTTAAACTTGCTTAGCAAGCTCTCTACTGTATAAACATCACTGCACCTCAGATATTTGGAATTATAGCTTGTATAAAATTGTAAACTATATTAGTACTATGCTGTTATGTAGAAATCTTGTTTTTCTAGTTGTAATTGTAGTAGAGCTTTTCTCCCAGGGTCTCTACTGAAAATGGACAAGTGTCCAGCTAGACTAGCCCGGTCAACAAATGTAAAATAAAAATAAAAAATAAATAAAAAAGTTAATTTTATTTCTGGATGGCCTAGCAAATTCTTTCCCGAGGAAAGAATTTGCTTATATGGCCGTTCGCGATTTTGAAACTTCGACGCTTAGGTGTTGATCATTAAGCATTCAACAACCTAAGCTGTCAAAGAAATAATATAGACCCTGAATATCTAGGGCTTAACAGACTAGGTAACTTGCAACTAGTATTAAATGGAAGGCATTTTAGGTGATGAAGGAGTGAGTATCTGATTGGATTCTAAGATGGATCATGTGATTTTAAAAGGTATTTAAACTGATGTGTAAAAAGTATTTTTTTCCCATCTAACTTGGTAAAACATTTATGTATCAAAGCTAAAAGCCTATTGGTTGGAAAATGCAGTAAACACTGAGCGTTTGTGGTTCTTGTATAGCCTTTTGTTGGCTCTTGCATATTTTCATTGGCATACACAGTATTTATGGCTGGTTATTTTCCTTTTTTAACTGCCTTCAAATATGTTGTGAATAGTTTTAGAGAGATGGAGATAAAGTTTGAGCTGAATTTTTTTCACTAATATGTTTGCAATGTCCTTAGGGGAAGAGAATGTGATGTCATTTTCTATTAAATTAAAATATTGTTGGTTAATATTTCTTAAATTCCTAACATAGCTGAAAAAAGCTTTGTGATTATCCTTTGGTATGGATAGCGAGCTACAATTTGTAATTGCTGTTGTAGGACTTGATATTGTTTCTAAGTTCTTTGATGATCGTTTTGGGCTCCTCCTTAGCTAATGGGTGCTAAGTTTGCTTTTATGGGTTAGGAGTGTCTTTTTCCTGTCATATTTGTTGAGAATGGGATTCCACCATATGGGTTTATTCTTAAATTTCACACTATATTTTGTCTTATGGAGACCAAGTCCTCAGTAGTAGCTTGGAGGTAAAAATTCTAAAGCAGGATCATCTGGATGAGGAGGGTGTTTGAATTTCATCAGGTTACCAGTTAGCTGGAGTAGATTTACTTTAGGATAGTCTCTGTAGATGGAGGGGATGCAAGCTAACTCAGGCCTCACACCTAGAGTAAATGTTACTGCATGATGGTTATGTCTGACCAGTGATGTGGTATATGTGGTGGTCTGAGCTTAGAGGGGCTATATTTTGAGAACACGTATAATATTTTGGAGCCCTTCATTGAGATTTAGACTAGTTGGTCCAAGGAGTTACATTAATTAAAACTAGGAATCTTTGTGCATATGGTTTGTGGCAGTGTAGGTTCCCCAGTTAATAGCGGGATAGTCAAAGTCACCCAAGAGTGTAGTGTTATTTATTTATTTTTTTTGGTTCAGGATGTCAGTTTAAGATTTGCCTCATGGTCTTCCAGCGTTATAGAGGGGGTATGATAGCTGCCTATGTAGTACTTGAGTTTTTTGTCATAAGAAGAATGTGGAGGAATTCTAGGACACTGTCCTGTATTACAACTTCAAAAGTGAAATGGGTTTTTGGAAGCACAGATACACCCCCACTAGCTACAGTTCGGAGTTGGGTCTAAAGGACTGATAGGCATTAAAACCCTGCACTGTGGGGATGCTTTTGCTGGTATGAACCCATATTTCAGTAACTATGCATATATCTATTTTTTCAAGGGTTAGGAATTCCAGTAAGGAGAGAAACTTTTTGTTTAGGTATCTCGCATTGAGCAGTGCTTCTTTTATATGACTTTGATTGTGGTTCATTTTGTGGGTAATTTGAGGAGATTGACGTTGCCTAGAAAGACACTATGGGTGATAAAAAAGTCTTAGCAAATGTATGGAAGCCATGAGGAAAGGGAGAGATACAGACCATCCTTAGCAAAGCAGCTGGGGTTGTCATCCATCTCATTCCAGGCTGATATATATTTGATTCTCCTAGAATCACACCAGTAGTTAAGCCAATAATTTAAAAAATTATCTTTTATTTATATTGTGGGATCGTTCTTGGTTATAGTAGGATACTCATCAATACTAGTTTCACTCCCTTTCCAGATGATTATTCAGAGGGCTCCATCATATCCCTTTTCCTACGACCCAAGGATGTGCATCTCAAGTCTTTCACTCCCATGTGCGCAATGAGCAAATCATATGTGTACCTGGGATGAAGAGATTTGAGGGCTTTAGTGATGTTATGTATCATGGCACCTGAGAGGCAACTAACCATTACCCTGTCTTTGCTGAGCCTGATAAGAGCAGCATGAGTGTGTCTAACTGTGGAGTCAGCTAGAACCAGGATGTTGCCAGATGAGTTAGCCTGGACTTGATGTAAGGGTTTCTGAGTGCTAGTTATGTGACTTCTGTTAGTGTCTTTATTTCCTATAGTGAGATGAATGGTAGATACAAACCTCTGATGCTGAATTGTGTGCATAGGTTAAATTGGGGGGTGGGGGTTAGGCTGATGCCTAGTCCTAGAAGGCTTAGGTAAAAGAATAAAGGTGTTTTAATGGCATCAGTGTAAGGAAGTTTAACATTTGCAGTCTGTAGGTATTACATAGGTGCTCATGGGAGTAAGACTGTGCTGAACTTACAGCTGAGACAGGGATGCCTCCAGCTGAGTTAAGTACTTACACCAATCACAACCTGCATCCGTTGGATTTCATGGGAATTCATTACACCAATCACAAACTGAATCATTTGGATTTCATGGGAATTCATTATCAGTGAGCATGAGAGTTCTTGCACGGACTCAGGATTCCAAGTGCTGTGATACTAGCAATAGAGGAGAGATTTGTGTGTTGACTCTCCATTGCTGACCAGTTGTTGACTCTTCATTGATAGCTAGCCTTATTTCATGGACTGTGGCTAAAGTAACTAGTTATGCATCTCAAAATACAAAGTTTTGCACTTAAGTCCAAAAGCATGCGTTTTATATGTATATCCCTCTATATTATGTGCAACAATGTAAAGTGAAATAAACACTAGAATGTGTTATTACATCACTGAAGTATTACTGCTTCTGCACGCCTTCCTTTTTTTCTGTTCTGCAGAATCTCTTTTTAATGCCTTTTTACTGAGTGTTTTACTTTTGTAACCACCTAGTCTTACCTACTGCACCATGTTGTATTACCTACTGCACCATGTTGTATTACCTACTGCACCATGTTGTGTTTCTCCTATTTTCAACTTATTTTGTTACTTCACTGCTTTCAGAATGGTGGTTGTTGTGTGTGCACCTGTTATGTTTCTAAAGTCTATAAATGTGATCCTCAAAATGTTGCGATATTTATAATAAATGTGAGGGAGCCCACGCTACATGGCTGCATAGGCTCAGAGCTCTGGACAAAAGGTCAGGAGAAAAGGTAATTAATCAACCAATTCCATGTGAAAAAAATCAAGAATGGATAACAGAGAAAAGGGAGCAACAGGAGGCAGAGATTAAATTATCACCATTGTAAACTGTTCCTAAAATGTTAGCACAACAGGAGGGAAGAACATGAGAACAGCCAGGCTTCCTAATGTATGCAGATGACTGCATGTGATGGTCAGGATAAGAAATTGTGGGACATATAGAGTTTGCCACCTATCAGTTTTTTTTTCTAGACTATCTGGAATTCAAACTGATTGTCCAGTAGTCTGGAAAACACTGTACTAGCTCCAGTATTCTGTTAAAAAAAAAAGAAACAGACTATCGGAGTTTGTCAGTGGATTTTACTATGCTTTTTACAGAAAAGCAAAGTAAATCGGCAGAAAGAAGGCATCACAAATGGAAATAAGAGGGCATTCCTCCTCATCTGATGATGATATCATGAAATGGGCAGAAAGTGGGCAGAGAAGGAAGGAGATGAACTGGGTTGTGGGAGGTGAGAAGGGTATGGCCTTGGTCCAGTTTTACCAACAACAAAAGATGGCAGTCCTAGGCACACATTTAGGACTGGGAATACCTCAATTCTCTAGGAATATATGTAGGACACACTAAATGATACAATGCAAAATAATTTGGAGAAAGGAATAGAGAAAATGTAGGGGTTACTGGAGAGGGGAGGTCATAAAATATACACACAATTAAGTAGAACAATGTGAATAGAACTATGATTCTCCTAGTTGTAACACTTGTACTAAGAAACCTGCCAGCGGACTTAATGGAGACCAAACTACTGAAAATTGCAGAAGAACTTGGAATGGTGGATAAAAGAGAAAGGGAGAAGGATCTCAAAAAGCAAGCTAAGACTAAGCACGAAAAAAGGGGGCTGGGGACTCCCACCCATACCTACATAGGCATCCACATGTAACCTACTTAGGTAACTAGAAAGTAAGAGAGAAACCAAAGGGCAAGAGAGTAAATAGGATGGTGGATAAAATAAAAAAAAATGAGTCACTAAGGAGATAGAACTAAGTGACAAGGGAAAGAAAGAGACACGTGGGAGTAAGGTGGACATGGCAGTTTGGAAAAACAAGTAGAAAGATGGAAATAAAGGGGAACAAAAAGAGAGTGGGATTTAACAAAAGAAGATACAGGAGGACAGACAATATTCAAGACCCTACAAGAATTAATACAGGTATTTGTATTAACACAAAATGAATGGTGGACATATACCAAACTGAGACGAATAATGTAGGGAAAAGAGGGAGGAAGGAAAAACTTACGCAAAGAAAAGAAAGGAGAGGCTAATGGAGGAAATGGAGAAAAACAAGAGAAACAAAAGCAGAATAATTTGTGAAGACCTGAGATGTAAACTGAACAAAGCTACAAAGAAAGAGATAAGGAAAGGATGAAAGAAGGAAAGAGTGTGGCAGTTTGGGGATGCTGAGTGGTAAAAAGTAATCAAAATAAGATTAGAGATGCCAAAAATGCATTGGATTGGAGATCAGATATTGAGAGTGTTTCACACATGGCATCTCACACTGAAAATGTTATATTAGGAGGGAAGAAAAAAGACTGAAGATGCTGGTGATACTGCGTGACAGAAGAAGTAGGCATGACATATGTGTTCTTGAAGATCTGGATAGAAAATCTGTAAGAGGCTATATGGAAAGGATGGACAAAACTCAGAATTTTGCATGTGGGGTATACAGAATGAAGGGAGGGCAGAAAATAGAAATGTGAGCAATAAGACTAATATTCACAGAGGTGAAGACTAAGCTGGTCAGAAACTGGAAAACTAGGGGCAAGTGCCACAAAGGGGAACTGGACAGGAGATTTATACACATTGTATGGAGAAGTATAATGCAGAAGAAAACGAGAGGGTCAGAAGAAAACTGAAAAGAAGAATGAAAGGAGGTGATAAGTTACAACCAGTCCAAAGGGGGGGTGGGAGTGAAAGTAACAACAATAGTAATGAGGAAAGTGAACCACTAGTATAAATAAAGAAGTGCACCATGTATGAGGACTGCACAGTGTGCAACTGTGAATGAATATAAAAAAATAAAAAGTATTTATAACAAATGTGAGGGATATATATTGATTTAATAGTTGCAGCACCTCAGAGTATTCCTCCTAATTTGAGGTACAGTAATCTTTAATTTAGTGTGTGTGTGTGTGTGTGTGTGTGTGTGTGTGTGTGTGTGTGTGTGTGTGTGTAGATACAGATGTATACATAAAGAGAGAGAAAGAGATAAATGTGTATATATACAACTAAGCATAGATATATAGATATTATATACATATATAAACATCATATATCAGTTTCCTTTAGTTGGCCAAAGTCCAATTGATAGAGCTCTGAATTGTTGAGCACAATTTGTCAAGCTTAATTGATCAAATGTAGCATGTAGGATTTGTTTCTTTGCAGGATCAATGGTAAAGCGCATCCCACAGATGATTGCATGCTGAGTGTCGGACATGTTTCCCTGCAAGTCCTAAGGTAAAGCCCACCTTGGAGGTGTGGCAAGTGGTGATTTAATAATATTCAGCCACAGAATGATGAACTGCAGTTTGACCAAAGAACAGATATGCATATGTAAAAGATTATCCAATACAGCCCCACAAACCAGGGGATATGGAGGCTTTGCCCCTTAATAATGAGCTTCAGAATGTACAGTTTTAGATTCGCAACTGGAGTTTTTTTTTTTTTTTTGTAGACTTGTGGATCAGTTGCAGTCCTTGATGTTGTGACAGGGAGTTGTTTTCTGTCTCCTTCTTTTAACGGATGAAGAAATCTGCTCATTTTATCATAGCTGGACTTCTGAGAAGAGCACTTCTTAAAAGGTTGAACTGTGAATGCCTTGTATTTAGCATTAGGCACTAACAAACTAGAACTGATAGGTAAGGTTGTTCTAGTTTGCCTAGATAGAAGTCTCTGACAGGTGAACCAAGTAGGTTGTCATGGGGTACATTTCTGAGATTAAGTAAATTCAAGAAGATATTGGTATTGTCACGCTTTGGTCTCATCAGTAAATGTTTTGCACTCTGTACTGCACGTTCAGCAAGGCCATTTGACTATGGGTAGTCAGGACTACTAGTAACATGAATAAAGTTGCAGTCTTTTGTAAATCTATGAAACAATTGACTGGTAAACTGGGTGCCATTGTCAGAAATAACTTTGTGTGGACTACCACGGACTGATCATAGTAATAACAGCACTGGATGTTAGGTTAGGTAGCAAATCAATCTCAAACCAGTTCGAATAAGAGTTTACCAACACTAAGTAATGTTGATTGTTCCAATCAAATATGTCAGTGGCTGCTACTGACCTAGGTAGTTCAGGAATTTGGCTTAGCTGAAGTGGCTCTTTTTGTAAATGTGGCTTAGTACAATGGCATTCTGAACAAGCAGTTTATCAATGTCTATTGATGAGAAGGCCAAAATACTAGTCCTCTTGCCTTTTTTTTTGGTAGAATCAGAACCTGGATGGCCACAGTGTATAATCTGGATGTATTCTCATTGTAAAGAAGTAGGAATAATAACTTTTGGACCTTTTAAAATGATACCATGTTCCATCAGCATCTCATCTCTGTATGGAACGTAAGGTTGCACTTCTGGTGGTACACAGGATTGCTTTGACGGGCATCCTACATTGATGAAGTGGTTGAGCTTTTGCAAAATTGGATTAGTCTTTGTATGATCTCTCAGCTCATCAAGTCTCGTGGTAGACAAATTACGCACTTCCATGACATCAAAGTCAAAATTCTCTGCATTAAGCTGTTCCATAGCATTTCTGGGTGATCTGGATAAGGTATCAGCCAGATAAAGAAGTTTACCTTTTGTATAGACCATTTTACAATTGTACTTTTGTAAGCTAAGCATCATTCTTTGTAGTCTTGCTGGAGTTGAATGCATAGGCATCTTTAAAATAGTGATTAGGGGCTGATGATCAGTTTCAATTTGGATAGCTCAGCTATAAATATAATCATGGAACTTCAAACATGTGAACACAATTGCCAAAAGTTCATTCTCAGTTTGAGTATACTGCATCTCAGTTTGGGTAAGAGTTCTAGATGCATAGGCAACAGGTCTGCCTTCTTGAAGAATAACTGCACCAAGACCGAACTTTAAAGCATCACAGAAAAGAACTACTGGTTTGTGGACAACATAGTATCTCAATGTAGGCGGGTTGGTAATTTGCTGTTTGAGGTTGTCAAATGCTCTCTGATGTTGTTCTAACCATGACCAGGCAACATTTTTGCATGTCAGCTCTCTTAAAGGCACTAATAACTCAGTAAAATCAGGTATAAATTTGACCAAATAGTTAACCATACCAAGAAAATGCTGTAGGGCTTGGACATTGTCTGGAGCTGGCATCTCAAGAATGGCTGTTTGTTTAAAAGGGTCTGGTCGTAAGCGTGTAATGGTAAATAAATGACCTACATAAGTAACTTCTGGTAATCTAAATTTACATTTCAGAGGATTAAGCTTCAAGGTCACTTCATATGCTTTGTCCAGAACTTTCCTGAGGTTTCTGTCATGCTATGCTTCATCATTGCTTCCAAGTAAATCATCAACTACTATAGCGGATTCCTATCAGCATTTCGAATATTGAAAATGCCGAATTTATTTTCATTGAACTGAAATGTTCGACATCTCAGAAGAGCGAACTAACGGAACATCGATTTCTTTCCCAGGGAAAGAAATTACTGGGCCACCATTGCAGTTTGCTATTTCCTCCACTGTGGTATGGTCTCGGAGTTGGTATATTTAAGCAGGGGGGTGGGGGAATGTACCCCCCCACTGCTGTTAGTGTTTAAAATATTAAAATTTTTTGCATGGAACACCGATTTCTTTCCCTGGGAAAGAAATCAATGTTCCATCAGTTCGCTCTTTTGAGATTTCGAACATTTCAGTTCGATTAAATTGCATTCGGTGTTTTCAGCATTTGATATGCTGATATAGACCCATTATAGCACACGGGTAGCTTGAAAAATTTTGCTCCATTGCACGCTGAAAGAATTCACTGGCGGAATTTATTCCAAAAGGCATCCTGAGGAATCTGTGTATACCAAATGGTGTGCTGAATGTAGTTAGTAGTGAAGATTTGCGATCAAGCTTTACTTGCCAAAATGAACTCTTTGCATCTAAGACAGAAAAAACTGTGGCATTTGGCATGAGGGTGGTAATCTCCTCGACTGTACACATAGGATGATGAGGTCTCTTTAATGCCTTGTTGAAATGTCTTGGGTCAATGCATATTCTGGCTTCATCTGAATTTTTAGTATGAGCAGCTACCATGGAAGATACCCACTCAGTTGGTTCTGTGACTGGACAAATCACACCTTGCTACTCCATTTTGTCAAACTGGACCTTGACTTTGTCCTGCATAGCTACTGGAACTGTCCTTGCTGGTCTGGCCACTGGACTGACCTCTGTGTCTACTTTCATGGAGTACACAACTGGAAGTTGCCTAACTTGTCATTGAGCACACATACTCTGATACTGATACATAGCATCAGTAAAGCTGGAACTGGGCTATGTGTGACATGATGTACTTCTTTGGTAAAAGAAAGCTGTTTCATTCTTAAACTGTCTCTGAGACCTAATAATGACTGCAAAAGTCTTTGGACTACATAAAATTGCAGGCTGTAAGAGTTTCCAGCTAAATAGCATGAAAACACTAGTGAGCCTTTGGTGTGAATCTCTTCACCTCCATAAGCAACAAGCTTTGCACAATTGACCAAATTAAGTTGCTCACCAGCTCTCACTTTAGCAAATGTTTCTGCTGACATTTTATTACACTTTGAACCAGTGTCTACTTTGAGCTCTGTGGGTTTGCCATTGATCAGGACAGTAAAAAATACTTAATCTTTGCCAACAAATCTACTGCATTAACCTTTTCACCGACCACTGATACATCATCTACATAGAAACTAGAGTTGCAGCTTTCTATATGATCAACTTGCTTTTTTGAGTGACCATTCTTAATAACTGAATGAGGCTTGCCTGATTTACAAAACTTTTGAAAGTGGTTCCATTTTTTACACGCGTGGCATTGCTGGCCAAATGTTAAGCACTTGTCTCTTTTAGATTCATTACTGGCTCCACGATTACGACAGTTAAGAATAAGACTTGACTTGTATTGCTCACTCACCCTTATAATGCACCGAGCATGTCCGTTTTACTGAGCTAGTCTTGGAACTTGCTAGAAAGTTACAGGTTCTCCCAGCCAAACCCACAGGGGTAGCAGCTGCCATGTGCTTAGGCCTGTTTCTACTTGCCATGTGTGTATGTTTGCTCTAGAGACTGCTGAAACCTTGCTCTTGTCACTTGCAAGCATACTTGTGTACCTTTAGCTTGTGGATTTGACAAATCTCTATAGCTTTGCTCAACATTAAATCACTGTCATGAAGCAAAATCTTTCTCACTGCAGCACTATTAACACCACACACAAGACTGTCCTTTATTAACTCATCTTTCAAGTCACCAAATCTGTATTTTTTAACTTTGTTTCTCAAGTCAGTGATATAAGCTGCAAAAGTTTCACCTGGCTTTTGGTCTCTTGTGTAAAATAGGTGCCTCTCTAATGTAACATTTGGGGTTACAAATTTCTTTAAATTTACATTTCAAGCACTCAGGGTCCTCCCTTGATTCAGCTGGTACCAGAATATGGCAGTTTCTCCCTCTCTTGCATCTACTTCTGGTGCATACATAAATGAATGCTCTCTTTCAATGGCCTCTGACTCAGCTAAATTAAACAAAGTGAATACCCTTGTACTTGTATCTTTGTCAGAAAACTGTGCTTATATGAAAATATAATATTCCTGTTCAAATATTCTCCATTTCTCTGCTATAGTATGATCAAACATAAGTGGACTGGGTCTGCGAAATGCATCTGTCATATCAACACACAGCAGTGAAGGTGCTTGGAATTATGTACGGACACACACACATAAATATATGCCAGAATTTTATGCCAGAACTTTTATTATGCCCAATAGCACAACAGACTCTTTGAAATAACTGCACTTTGCCAAATAAGTCTCCATGGCACAAGAGCACTTTAAAATCACTGTACTTTATGAAACCACTCCTTATCAGTGTAAGAAATACTTCAAAATGACTAAACTTTGTGAATAAACTGTACATGGCAGAAAACGCTCAGCAGAAGAAACAATTTGAAATGAATGTACTTTGCAAATAAACTGTATACACCACAGAAACCCTTCAAAATGGCTGCACTTTGCAAAATAACTCTGTACTGTGTAAGACATCCTTTGAAATGGTGGCACTGTGCGAATAAATGCACACAGCACAAGAAACTTCTCGAAATGGCTGTACTATGACTGTACTTTGCAATATAACTGTACTTTACACACAGCAAACTATTTGAAATAATTGCACCGTAATAAAGCACACACTCTGCAAACACTTTGCACACTCTGAGATACTTTGAACAACTTTAGTTATACTTTGAGTGGCTTCGGTCAATGTGAAATAATAGTTTGTGCCTAAACATGGTCTTTTACTAAAACATATGCAGATACCTTGCCCTTTTAGCTTAATTTGCCCTTTTATTGTGCTTGTTATGCCCTTTTAATCTCTTATCATACTCATTATACTTTTCTTGTGCCTGTTTTACTTTAAACATGCTCGTCATGTAAACCAAAGATAATTAAGAGCCCCATATGAATATGTCTGCCAGTTTTATCAAATATCATGGTTTCGAACATTTTGTTTAATTACTAATGCGTTTTGTGCCTTACAAATGCTCTGTTTCATATTCTTTGCCAAATAAATCATTTGTGCAAGTTTTGGTTACCTTGTGTTCGTTTCTGGCCCTTTTTGTTTATCTGAATTCTGTTTCACTCACTCAGCTCAATCTGCCTTCACCTTCAACTCTGCACCTCATGGCTTGAAGACGTTGCACTCTTAATACCTTTTCTGACACCATGTTGCCCATCTGGTCAGGATAAAACAGACAAGTGGTTGTGGGTTCAGTTCAAGCAGCTTTATTACACATAAACACATCAGGAATGAGGCTTTATAACTTAAATTTAAATAAACTTATAAACAGACTGACTACCACACTCATACATGTTAACACTCTGGCTGTTCTCTCAAAATGGCACTGCTCCCTGTACATGCTCGCTATTTATATACACGTGCTTACATCTGGAAATGCTTCTTAAAGGTACATACACACGCTCTGTTCTACAATTAGTAACTGCACTCCAAATGTATCCTTTTGTAATTAGATGGATTGCAAATTGGCTGAAGGACAGAACCCACACAGTGAAGGTGGTGGGTGCTTGTTCAGAGAACATAAAGGTGTCCAGTGGAGTTCCCCAGGGATCTCTCTTGGGATGTCTGCTGTTCAGCATCTATTTCTCTGATCTCCAGATCACAAATAGGGATCTCTTGTATTCATGTCATTTGTTATCTTGTATACTTGAGACTTCTTGCATTTATATTTATCTTCACATTTCATGTATTATGTTATTGTGTATTCTTATGACTCTTGCATTTATAGTGTATCTTGTACTTCATGTATTTTTCTGGAGCTTTTCTCCCCAGGACTCCATTGAAAATGGGCTCTTCGTGGCCCAGTTGGACTATCATGGCAAACAAACTGCAAATAAACAAACTGCAAATAAATAAATAAAAAAAATTATTGTAAACTGGGTATTAATCAAGTCCCCCTCTAGCATACAGGCACTCCAACATGAGCTTATATTTGTTAATAACCGGTGTACTAAAAAGACTCAAATGAAACATCAAAAAGTGCAATATTGTTGCATTTGGTAAATAATCCTTCTGTCTAGTTTCATAGTGATAGATCTTGGAATATGGATGGATAGTTCCCTCTCATTTGGCCATCATGTTACACTGGTGGCTAGAAAACCCATTTATGTTGCACGTATCATTGCAAAAGGTATACCTTCAAGATCAGAAGTCCTTGCCTCCTTGTACTCCTCACTGATTAGGCCTGGCACAGTACACAGTGCCCCCTTTAGGCTGTATCTCACTAGACACATCAAGCATTTTGAAAGACTACAGAGATTCCAAACTAGAGAGATCAAGGACTTAAACATTTGAGCTACGCGGAGGAATGGAAGCTCTATCCCTGTAGTCAGTATCCTATAGAGTTCTTAGAGGGTGATATGTGCCTCAGTTTTTTGAGCATAAGGGATCCAGTAGTTTAAGACCTCTCATAACTTTATAAATTAAACATCGAACAAATACTAGGACTACAGACGTAAGGCTACATAAACAAGTGAAAAAATCCAAGGAGGGTAAAAACATTTGTCACACAGTGAATGCGCCTTCTCTAGAATAAACCTCCTCTCCAAATTAAGCAGTGCAGCTCACTATCTTCCTTCAGAAGGGAGCTAGATAAGTGGCTGTGCATTCATACATTTACTTATTTAGGGTGGTTACTGGTCCAGTTGTCTTGTATTTCGTATTAGTCTATGAGCTGGAGGAGTAAACTGTTATACCCTGCAATGCTATGAGTGAGGACTAATGCCTAACAAGGTATGCTTTATCACTGCATATCCTCATGCTTTGAGGTACATTGTGAAGCATGAATCCATACTGCAGATATGGTATAAAGATATCTAATGCTCAATCCACAGCCTAGAATGTATTACTTGGTTTATGCCTTGGACCAATATTTTTAAATAAAAAGAGACTGGTATTTTATTTTCAAACAGGAACCCATGCAGAGATGTATCACAGCTCATAGTCGTGGTCACCTAAGTGCCAGACATATTTTAAGATATAGGTTAAAGAACAACACACTGTGGAATGTTACTTTGACAGGAGACCATCACAGACTGAAGTGTAACTACAAGGTGCAGCTCAGTGCCTTCCACACCTAATGTGCGATGATAGCCTAGGATAAAACTACCAGAAGATGTAAATTATGCAGCAGCATAACACAAAAAGATACAAGCTTTGTATTTTCATAGTGATATCAACGAATATTTTCACAACAGCAGAATACATATTTACATATTAAATCTAACAGGGAAGACTTAGGGCCCACCTACACTTTCACTATGCAGGATCCACAGTCTATAGCTTGAAAATAACTTTGGCAATCCTGAATGCCTGGACCTAATAAGTAACATAGGCCTTAATGACACATATCAAACTGTTTTACATGGGGACACAACACCTCACAACCTTGAACTTATATATATATATATATATATATATATATATATATATATATAAATTCAACGGATGAACAGCATTGGAGAAGGGTTATGTATAGTTTGGTCTAAAGCGGACACATTTTTTATTTAATACAATTAAGAAAGTGAGTTCTGAGGAACTAATCCTCAAAGAAGCACAGGAGAGCCTGTGCTTATTCTACCCGAGTTAACAGCTGCCATTTCCCTCTCATACCCACCAGTTTTCCATTGCATTTTTTTAAATAGTAATATTTTCCTACTGCACTCTATAGTTTAGGGACCCATTCCAACTATCCACCACTGTGTCAGTGAACTAGTGTTTTATCATTATCCAACTGAAGTTGGGCCTTTAATTTTGAGACTCATGATCAGCCCTATGGCTGGGACCCACTCCACTTCTCCACCACTGTCTCAGTGAAATAGTGTTTTCTCAATATTAAGCTGAAGTTAGGCCTTTCATTTTGAGACTCATGATCACCCCTATGCCTTTCTGTGATCGCCCCATGCCCTCTTCATGCTGTCCTTTCAGTTCTCTTCCTTTTCTTTTCTCCTTAATTGTTTTACAAACACAAAACATATTATTTTATCTCCTTCTGTCCTCCTGGGACAGCCAGTATCCTGACCAAACCACCCTACACATTTTAAATACCACCTCCAGTCTCCACTGAAAATAGGCCAAATGTCAAGAACAACTGACATAGTCATTATACAGTCTCTGCAGACACTTATGCTTTCATTTTTATCCTTTTTAGTATCTTTGTTTTCTTTTCCCATTAGTGTCTGTAGAGTTGAAAGCAACATTCACGCTGAGGCCTCACAAGTGGCGTGCAGACTTGGAGAATAAATTCCTGGAGTCTGCACCTCTGAAAGTGTAGTGCTGCATTCTGTTAGCCTTAACTGCTGCCTTTTTGCTCTGCCACTGTTATTGCTGCCGTTATAACTACCCATAATAAACATTTCTTTCAGATTTGTAACTTCAGGTTATACCCTCCCCTAGCTTGTATGCCATATCAGGATTATTACTCCTTGTGTGCACCATGTTCCTTTGTTTAGCAATCAGCTTCAGCTGCCTCTTGCCACCTCATACCAATAGTTTTCTTACATCTCCTTTAACTCTGTCTTTGCATTCCCAGCTGCTGCTCTATTTTCATGTCATCCACAAAGAAGATGATCCTGTTTTATTGTGCGATTTTTGTTGATGAGTGCCTTTTGAAAGTGCAAAGAGCATAATTGTTTTCCTTAGAAATGTGGGATTTAAAGTGTGAATGGGAGGATTATATGATAAATCTGGGATTTTGGAATCTCTGAAAATTCTCCTCCCCTCCATCTCTGGTACCCTCTGTTTCCTGCTATCTAACCACCTGTCCACGCATTTGATCATTTTCTCCTACCTTACCACTCCCTTCAACTTAATGGCCTATCCTGATATGGAGTCTGTATGCCCTCACTGTGTTTGCATGGACTTTTCTGGGTTCTCTGGTTTCCTCCCATGACCCAAAGAAATATGGTAAGTGCATTGTCACCTCCCAGTAAAACGCTGTCCGGTTCGATTCTCAGCTAGAGCGTCTTCTGCGTGGAGACATGCGTTAATGGGCGTACCTTCGTTGAAGGTTGTGCGTCAGGCCTGGCAAGCCAGTATGTAAAAATCAACTGCCAATCATTAGCGGACTGGAGTTCTGCTGTGGCGACCCCTAACCGGGAAAAGCCGAAAGACGCAAACAAATTGGTAACTCTACATTTTCTGTGTGTGATATGGAAAAAATGTCTGGCAATATACTTCCATTCTCAACTTGTCTAGTAAATTTGGTGAATGCTGCTGTTCATGGAGTCAGTACAGGAGTTGGATATAACCTAATATATACCATGACAAGATCATAAAACTGGGTTAGATACATTTAGTAGGATCTTCTGGCTGTGAACCCATGATGTCTGATATTTCAGAGGCTGTTTGTACAATAAAGCTGGCCATTCGATGACCTTCCAAACTGTGCTGACTAACCAGCTGACAGTTTCCTGAGCAGCTCTTGTTGTTCCCTAGTAGAATGTCATTACACCTGTGTTTTCTTTCCTCAGGAGTCCCCCTTCTGGCCAGTGATTGACTGAGCAGTTCTGCCAGGGGCTCCACTGACACTAGTTTGGAGAGGTATTCTTGCAGACACTTCTTGAAAATGATGTGGTTAAAAGTGGTTCTGACTGTGGTGGGTAAGGAATTCCACACCTTGGCTATAGCAACAGAGTAAAAATCTCAGCCAGCTGTAAGGTTGGATAATTCTACCTTTAGAAGACATTTATTTTCTGATCTGAGGTATCTAGCAGGGATGTAGGGGGACATTAGTGAGGCTAGGGATGGGCAATTGTCTGGTTTAGTTATGATTTTATGTGCAGTGGTGAGTTGTAGGTAGGTTAGGAAGTGAGGCAGTTTGAGCCAATTGAGTTTTTGAAGGGATATACAGTGATGAGAGGTATGTCTAGCATTGTTGGCAAACTTTGCTTCTTTATTGTAAGAAGATTCAAGTTTGTTTTTTAGAGAGAGTTGAATGCCTGTAAGCAGGGGGCCACCATATCGTAGAGATGCTAAAAGAAAGGAGGATGCTAGGGTTTTTTGGCTGTGTGGTTGAGGTAAGTTATGTGTCTGTAAAGCAGTCCTAACTTTTGGTGGGTGTTTCTGATATTGTTTAAGATATGAAGGTCAAATGAGAGATTTTCATCAATAGTAACATCAAGGAGTTTAGTGTGGGGCACTACTTTGATAACAGTGCTGTTCTGAGACTGAATAGTAAATTCTGACCTGTTTATGGGGTTGGATCTTTTAAGGGTGAATAGAAGGAGTTTGGTTTTGTTAGTATTTAGGGCTAGGTGATTGTTGTTCATCCATGTTTCTGTGGATGAGAAGTTGATTTGAGTTAGTTTTTGGAGTTCACTGGTGGAGTAGGGAGAGCAGATGATGGTGGAATCATCTGCATATTGAATAAGTGAGGTTTGGGACAGGGAAGAGTGGAAGTCATTAACAAATATCCTGAAAAGGAGGGGCCTACATATAGAGCCTTGGGCAACTCCTGTTGATATCGGGAGATAAGGTGAGAAGTACTGGTCCCATTTTGTTGCTTGTTGTCTATTTGTCAGGTAGTTAGAAAAACAATCTAAGGTAGGGGGTGAGATTCCTAGGTTAGATAGTTTAGTGAATTGTAGGACATGTGAGATGGTATCAAATGCCTTTGATAGTGTGAGGAGTGAAGAGGACACAATTTTCCCTGTGTTCTTGCACAGTTTACAGTGTCTAAGAATGATATAAGGGCAGTGGTGGTACTGTGTCCAGGTCTGAAACTGTGTTGGGTGGGGGACAATATTTTATTGTCTAGGAGGTGCTTTAGGAGTTGATTGTGGACACATTTTTCTAGAATTTTGGATAGAGGGGAAATGATTGCTATGGGTCAGAAATTGGTGAAATCTATGTTTTGGCCGCCTTTATATAGTGGGAGAATATAAGCTTTTTTTCCAGATAGTGGATACTTGCTAACTGGATAAGCTATAGACTTTGATGACAATTGTAGGTATGTTTGGGGTAGACTATCATGTGCATTAGTACTTGGTTTGAGTTTAAGGAGTAGTTACAAGAAAGTGGAAGTAGGGATGGGGAGAAGGTGAAGTTTGGTGTGGAGTTTATATTTGGTGAGTGTGCTGTTATAATTATTTGAGAGAAGTTTCCTGTAAGTTTAGCAATGGAGTCTATAAAATATGAGCTGAATATTGTGGCAATTTCTGTGTGGGGTTTGTCTGGGTCAGGACATGGGGTTGTTATTGGATCCTGGGTTAAGTAGGGTTGAGATTGTATTCCAGAATTTCTTAGTATTTTGTTTATGGCATTTTTTGGTTAGATAGATGGGATTGTTTTTTGGCTTTTACTGCTGCACATTTTGCTTGATTACAAAGTTGTTTGAATTGTAGGAGGGATTGGGGGGGGTCTTTATTTTTTTGCTAAAGCTTCCAAATTTGTTTCTTTTGGACATCAGTTGTTTTGTGGGATGAGTAAGCCAGGTAGCATTGTTGTTTTTAATTCTTTTTTGCCATATGGGGGCTAGATTGTTGGGATATCTAAGAAGGTTGAATTAAAGAATTCAGTGGCTTCATCTAGTGGGAGGAATTTGAAAATGCTCCAGTTTGCTTGTGCCAGGGTGTCATTTAGAGTTTGGTCGAAACTGGAGATATTTCTAGTTAGTCAGTACTGGTGTTGGCTGGGGGTTACGGTGGATTTACATATTATGTGTGCTGGGAGGTGATCACTTATGGTTTGAGGTAGTGTCCCTGCTGAAGCTACTTTGGATGTGAGACTAGTATCCAGCCTATGATGGAACCTCTAGTTGTTGTTTTGTTGTGTCTAGTTACTTCATTGATAAGCTGGGTATAATTAAATAGATTTATATTTATTGAGAGTTGATTTTTTTGTGACTTCAGTCTAATCTGTGTTGACATTGCCAAAGATAATTGTCTCAGTGGTAAAGGTTTTTGAAGTCCAGGCAAGCTTTGTTCTAGAATGGGTATATTATTGCCTGATGGGATATAGATTACAATAATGCACAGCTTTTTGCTGGTATTTAGTTGTAGGAAGGCTACAATAATTGCGGCAGATGTGAATTGTGGGGTGGAGTTGGTATATGGTACTAATAGGTTCATAGGTTCATAGGTAGGTACTAGGCTATCAGCCCTAGAGCCTATACAAGCCCAGCCAAAAAGGTACCCTGGCTTTTGCCACCCAAGAAAATTATTTTCCTGTGCCACTGTCAAGCAGAGCCACAGAAGTGATCTTGGGGGACAAAGGCCCCAAAAATATTGAGAGAGTTTAAATATTGCTCTTTGAAAGTTATTAGAATAACAGAATTTGTATTAGCATGCATTTTCTGAAAGATATGAAGTCTAAAACTCAAACAGTGAATTGCAAGAAGACCACAAATTTTATGAAGAAAAGACCAAAAATCTTCTTCTTTCGGCTTTTCCCGGTTAGGGGTCACCACAGCGGATCACCTGTCCGCTCATGATTGGCAGTGGAGTTTTACGGTGTTGAGTTGTCAGCCCGGCACTCAACCTTCAACAGAAGACACATACACGCACGCATGCACTCAAGCCTAGGGCCAATTTAGAGTGTCCAATCCACCTACAGCATGTCTTTGAGATGTGGGAGGAAACCGGAGCACCTGGAGGAAACCCATGCGAAGAATGCAACAAACATATTATGCAAGCCATAACTCAGAGGCTGTAGAGTCCTATAAAAATCCAATAAGAGCTCCTAGGTTTACCAGGAGGGGGAATGGTGGGTGGGTTGTGAGAATAAAGGACGAGATGGACAACACACAGGGAACATTATGGTAAGAACACAAATTCTTTATGTGTGTTGTCAAGCTCGTCCTTATTCTCACTGATGGGACCACATCCCTAGCTACCTAATTCTGGGGTGGCTCATGGGAGAATATTCCTCAGAACCATAGAACCAAAGGATGCTCTACTATTAGAGGCCAGAAAAGACCAAAATATGAGGCAAAAATCTGGATATTCTGTGAAAATGTGGACAGCTGAGAGGTATGTCCATGTGGACATTTTTGAGGCTCAGACCAGTAGCACTGTTTGGTTAATTGTCTTGCTGAGTACTACACAGAGAAATGGAATCACTCATCAGTAGTTCATAAGCCTTAATAGTCCTCTACACCAACTGCTAGACAAAGCATCAGCTGAATATCTGCCATAGCTGTTAGACTGGTATTCCTACAGCTTGCTAGTAACACTGGATAAACTGTTAGTGTAGATTTTGGGAGCACTGAGATAGGATTTTTTTCTGGTAGACTGTGGAGCACTAACTGGAGTAGGTTACTAGAGTTAAGACAGAGTGCTAAATTTGTTTACAATGCATTACTGGAGTGAGGAGCTGAGACTGCAAGATGTTACTGGGATACATTTCTGATATGTGGGAGGAATATGAAAGTGCTTCTCTGGGAGAGATCATACTGGCTTTGTTTTATGGGTAGACTGATACAGGTGAAGTGATTCACACATGGGAGGCATATTGAAACAGACAGCAAATGTTGTGGTAGTTAGTTAGCAAGGGCCTTGTGACTGCTAGTTAATCTACGTGTACAGCAGATACAGAACTATAAACAGAGAAACACTAGGTTCAAGTTCAGTTTCCAACTCCTTGCAGGCCTCAAAAACTTCCTCATGCTGTCTGCATATTCGATATCCTCCTGCATTGTACATATGTGGTTCTCCTCTGCTATGTAAGAGGTGCTGCCACTACTGGAAACTTTTAATCTAGTCTACTTCATGCAGAATTTCACTGTGCACAGAGGACTATCTTAGAAAGTGATTATAACAGAGGCTGGGCATATACATTAATGTACCACCTGCTTCCTCTTAATGCAACATTTTTCTTATCATTTTGCCACAAATAGAAATGAGAAGTTAAGTTGATAGCTGCAAAATGTATAACTTTCATGATGTGAGAGGGTAATAAAAAGATCGAGGTAAGTGCAAAGTTACCAGCACTTGCTTGAATGGACTTATAATTGTGTGCAGTGAGGTATTAATAATTTAATAAAAAAAGTTATGTACTCACCATAATGTTCCATGTTGGTAGTCCATCTAACCCTTCATTTTTACATATGGGTTCGGAGCAGATCCCCGGCTCCGACTCGGCCAACCCTCAAGCTTGAAGACCTCCGGCCGGCTCGCAGCCAAGCAGGCATCCCATGGTGCACCCATGCAACCCCCAGATCTTGTTTGCTGCTCACTAGCGATAGAAAGAAATAGAAGAAACCCCTAACCAACAAACCAATACTAAAGGGTCGCCAACCAAGAAACTTACAACATTACCCCCAGATCTTCCAGGATGGCGGCAGGGGGGAGGGTTGGTAAAAATGAAGGGTGAGATGGACTACCAACATGGAACGTTATGGTAAGTACATAACTTCTTTATGTTAGGTATTCCAATCTCACCTTCATTTTTACATATGGGACAGCATCCCTAGCACCTTATGCTTGGGTGGCTCATTGGAAGATACTCCTGGGCACCATGGAGCCAAAGGATGCATGACTTGGGTAAATTAATGCAACACCCTCCCCTTTTTTATGGGGTCTGTTGTATCTTAAGCAGGACTAGCCAGGTGGTAGAAATTCTGAGTTTTTATATATGGTTTAAGCCAGAGTTCTGTGGTTGCTATTATATCTAGCCTACTGTGTGAAATCCAGGCGTGGAAGTCTGGAATTTTATTCTTGATACTTTGCAGGTTAATGGTTGCTATGGTGAGAGATTTATTGGTTTATTGGGTTGTGGGATTTGGGGTTGTTCCGGGGTTGGGGTGGATGTCCCCACATAGGGGAAGTTTTGCTTTAATGAGAGGTAGGTTTGTGGTTATTAGTTTTCTTTTAAATATGGGATGTTTGTATAAAGTTGTTAGGCTAAGTTTAGTATTTGCTTCAGTTGCTAGTTTAAATCTGGTAGCAGAGTGGTTGTGTAATGTAGTAAGCCCTGGGTGAATTTGGTGGTAGCTGGGTGTAGGTGGACTTATGGTTGAGGTGATAGGTAAAGGTTTTAAATTGTGGTGTATTGTGTGGATGGAATTAAGTGCAGACGGGTAAGGAAAGCAAGGGAGATTGGTAGGAGCAATGGTGATGAGTTTGGACACATCATTTGATGAGATAATGGATGAAGTGAGATTGAAAAGTGTAGGTGGAGTGCTGATTGGAGGATAGAGAGAACGGGAGGAGCCTGTCTAGGAATAAAGGAAATTGATCCTGGGGTGGGTGGGAATGGGGAGTAGGATAAGGAAGCAGAGTGAGCCCAAGCTCAGTGAGGGTGAATGGAGCAGGCAGCACCTAGAGCTAGCAAAACAACAGCAGAAATAAGCCTGCAGAATAACAACTGTTAGTATCAGTGTAGACACTAACCAGGTAAGTCAGGAATAAAGGAAAAATAATATATGATGGTTTTACAATAAAGACAAATTAAAGAAAGTACTTGCAATAGCTTTTGAAAGTCAAATAATAGTTTCATGCACTAGTCTGTGAAATTCCAAGGGAAAAGCCTGGTAGTAAGATAGAGGGTGGAAGGTATCCCTTTCTTAGGGAATTATAAGCCCTGGGTCCAAATACACTTCTGAGGAATGGGGTCACCAAACTACAAGAAGTATTGAAGGGAGTCACTGGAGGGAAGTCTGCAGATCAGTTATTCCTTATCAAAGGATCATAGGAGATTACTAGGCTATCAACTTGGAGGTCATTTTAAGCCTAGCCATTTCATCCCAATGAATACTATAGAAATGCTAGTCAATACCCAAGATTGCATTTAGTGATGACTGCTCATGTCCAGGAGGGCTGTGGGCTCTATCCCCAGTAAGGATTTACAGTGCCCTATCCACTCATCCAAGTTCTTCTTGAACAGTGTCATAGAGGTGCTGTGTTTTACATGAATTGGTAGCCTGTTGCAAAAATGTGCCAGTCACCGGGAGATAAATCTGTCCCTCCAGTATTTCCTATTTAAGTCGCAGGCCATATTTAGGTCCCTGGAATGGGTAGCCCTAGTCCTGTTTGATTTACAGATATGCAGCAAGTTCTTTGGGTTTGGATCTTAGATTGCTGTGTAGGCCAGGCAAAAGTCTCCCCTAAGAAGTCTATACGATACAGAGTATAGTGACGGGTACTTTAGTTGATCTGTGTAAGGCATATGCTGGAGCCCCTTGATCTTCTTTGTTAGAAACCTCTGAGGTCTCTCTAATTGCTGCAGGTGCTTAGTATGGTACATGTCAAATGGGGTATTATACTTAATTATGGACCGGATAAGTGCCGGGTATAGGGGGGTTATAACTTCTTTTGCTCTTGAGGCGATGCCTTTACTAATCAAGTGTGATTCATAGAAAGCTTTCCTTACTACAGTAGACACCTGGTGGTCCAAGTTAAAGTTGCAGTCAGCTTGTGATCCCAGGTCCCTTACCACTTCATGGCTACTTAGGGTATGGTTGTTGATTTGATAGTGTGAGGGGCATTGTGTGGAAGGGAATGATGATGCATTTCTTTGCATTCAGTTTGAGACCGTGACTAATACACCAGTCACTGGTCTGTGTGAGACCCTCCTGAGTACAGTGACATCATTTGGAGATTCAATGATTGCACTTAATTTGCAGTTGTCTGCAAACTTGGTCAGCCGCAACCCTTTAGTTTTGACTTAAACTTCCGAGAAGTATATACCAAAATGTAGGGGCCCCAGCACTGACCCCTGTCACACCCCACTGGTAACAAATCTGCTGGTTGATGTGGAGTCACCCACTTTGATAGCCTGTGTCCAGTATGTGAGCCAGTTGGCAACTCATCTTACAACAAAGGGGTTTACATTCAGTTTGCTAAGTTTATCGATAGTGCCTGAATGTGGGATTGTGTTGAAAGCCTTTGCCTGGTCGAGGTATGTTGTGTGCATAGAGTTGCCCTCATCAGTGGCCTTGGTCACATTTTCAAAGAAATCCATCAGATTTAACAGGCAGGATCTGCATTTCATGAAGCCGAATTAGGTAAGATCCAGGGTTTGGAGATCACCTGTGTCTTTATTTATGAGGTCCATAATGATATGTTCCATCACATTACAGATGAGGCTGGTCAGGTTTATGGGTCTGTAATTCCTTGGGCCTGTTGCTATGCCACCTTTGTGGAGGGGTATAACTGTTGCTGTTCTCCATTCTGCAGGAACAAAGTCTGCGGTTAGGCTATGATGGAAAAGGTTACTTAGTGGTGATGCTATTTCATGTTTTAGCCTGTTTAGAAGACAGACTGGGATGTTGTCTGGTTGCATAAAGGCTGTGTTTTTTGCCTTGGACAAGGCTTTGAGGACCTGCTCTCAAATATGTAGGGTGGGGGGGGGGGTTGTTGTAAGTTAGGAGGGGATAATGGAGTGAAATTTTCACCAAATTTATCTGCTAGCAGGTTTGCTATCTCTGTGGGGTCAGTGTGTGTGATACCATTTGCCACTAGTTCTGCACATGCTTGGGTCCTACACTTTAGGTTACGTATGTAGCTGTAAAAGGCCTTCATTTTATCTTACACCTTCTGCGTCATACTTTGCAGAAAGACCCCTTCCCATCCCTTTTTTGTTTATTTATTTGTTTATATTTGCTTGCTGGGATATAGCACTGATCCAAATGAATCTTTTCAGACAGCCTGTGAGTTCTGTCTGCTTAAGTGACTTGTTCAAAGTCACTCAATAGGCAAATGGAAGCTGAGGGAATCAAACCCTAGACTACAGGAAGTAAGCTGTTAACAGTTCATTATTTTAACCCCCCCCCCCACTCGTACTAACTGCCACACATATTTTAAGATGCAGGTAAAGAATCTGTTCTGAATTTCTGATTAATCCCCTTCCTCTTTAAATTTCTTACCTTTCCTTACTAGTTTCTGCATTTCTATTCCTGTCTTCCTTATTCCCATATACCAAAAGTACCTCCGATTTATAGGATCATAGGAGATTACTAGGCTATAGACCCAGAGGTCATTTTAAGCCTAGCCATTTCAACCCAATGTAATACTGTAGAGGTACTAATCAATACCCAAGATTGCATTTTGTGATGACTGCCCATGTCCAGGATGGTTGTGGGCACTATCCCCAGTAAAAATTTATGGTGCCCCATCCACTTGTCCAGGTTCCTCTTGAACAGTGTCATAGAGGTGCTCTGTTTCATGTGAACTGGTAGCCTGTTCGAAGGACGTGGTAGTCATTGGAAGGTAAATGTGTCCCTCCAGCAAATCCTATTTAAGTCGCAGGCCATATTTAAGTCCCTGGAATGTGTAGCCCTAGACCCATTTGATTTACAGATATGAAGTAAGTTCATTAGGTTTGGGTCTTGGGTTGCTCTGTAGACCAGGCATAAGTCTCCCCTAAGAAATCTATATGGTACGGAGTATAGTGACAGAGACTTTAGTCGGTCCGTGTAAGGCACATGGTGGAGGTCCTTGATCTTCTTTGTTAGAAACCTCTGAGGTCTCTAATTGCTGCAAGTGCTTAGTATGGTACATACCAAATGGGGCTTTATTCTCAATTAGGGGAAGGATAAGTGCCAAGTACAGGGGGGTTATAACCTCTTTTGCTCTCAAGGTGAAGCTTTCATTACAAAGGTAGACGTGGTGGTTGAAGTTAAGGTTTCGGTCAACCTGTGATCCCAGATCCCTTAGCACTTCATGGGTACTTTGGGTATTGTTGTTGATTTGATAGTGTGAAGGGACATTGTTTGTGCCAAAGGGAATGATGATGCATTTCTTTGCATTCAGTTTGAGACTGTGACTAATACAGCAATTGCTGGTCTGTGTGAGACACTTCTGAAGTATACTGACATCATTTGGGGATTTAGCAATTGCACCTAGTTTGCAGTTGTCTGCAAACTTGGTCAACCACAACCCTTTAGTTTTGACTTGAACTTCTGAGAAGTATATTCAAAACAGTAGGGGGCCCAGTACTGACCCCTGTAGCACCTCACTGGTAACAGGTCTGCTGGTTGATGTGGAGTCACCCACTTTGATAGTGTGTGTCTGGTTTGTAGGCCAGTGGGCAACCCATCTTACAATGAAGGGGTTTGTATTCATTTTTCTAAGTTTATTAGTAATTCCTGAATGTGGGATTTTGTCAAAAGCCTTTGCCAGGTCAAGGTATGCTGTGTCCACAGATATGCCCTCATCAATGGCCTTAGTCACACTTTCAAAGAAACCCACCAGATTTAACAGGCAGGATATGCACTTCACAAAGATAAATTGGATAGGATCCAGGGTTTGGAGGTCACCTATGTCTTTATTTATGAGGTCAATAATGATATGTTCCATGGCCTTACAGATGAGACTGGTCAGGCTTATGGGTCCATAATTCCCCTGGGTCTGTTACTAGGCCATCTTTGTGGAGGGGAATAACTGTTGTTGTTCTCCATTCTGCAAAAACAAAGCTTGTGGTTAGGCTATGATTGAAAAGGGTGCTTTGTGGTGATGCTAGTTCATCTTTTAGCCTGTTTAGAAGACAGCCTGGCATGTCATTTGGTCCCACGGAGGCTGTGTTCTTTGCTGTGTTGCCTTGGACAGGTCTTTGAGGATTTGCTCTTCAGATATGTAAGGTGGGGGGAGTATAGGGGAGGGTTTGTTGTTAGTTAGGAGGGGACAAGAGAGTGAAATTTTTGCCAAACCTATCCGCTAGCAAGTTCACTATCTCTGTGGGATCAGTGTGTGTGATACTGTTGGCCACCAGTTCTGCACATGCTTGTGTTCTACCCTTTAGGTTACTTACGTAACTGTAAAAGGCCTTATAGTTATCCTTGGCAGTACTTGCTAGGTTTCTCTCAAAGGAGCTCTTGGAAGATTTTACAAGTTGTCTTATTTGCCTGTTAAGGCTGAGGAGGTTGCTTTTCCATTGTTGGGTCCTTGTCTTTGTTTTCTTTGACAGCAATGTTTTGCATTTATTGTAGAGTTTGTTGATGCTGGAAGTCCACCATGGCAGCTTGATTTTACTTGGGCTCTGGCTTTGATTTTATGTGGTATAGACACATTTATACACTTATGTAAGTGATTGTACAGGGCTTTACTGTAAGCTTTGGCGCAATTACCACTTTCAGCTTGGAGTGGGGCTTGGAATGCATTTATACCTTCACCTGGGAGGGTATAGTTTGCCTTGGTGAAGTTTTTTAGTCTGATTTCAGCCTTTGTGAGTTCTGGTGTTAGTGTCTGTTTGAAGGTGACTGATTTGCGGTCAGTTTTAACTACTGAGGATCCAACAGTTGCAGCAGAGTACGTGTTTGACATGTTGGTGAGGACCAGATCTAGAATGTTTGTTCCTTTTGTCGGGGCATGGACAATTTGCTCCACAACATTTGAATTCACAAAGTCAAGGAATTTTTGTGCTAGCGAGTTTGTGCTAGAGTAGGTTTCCCAGTTTATGGTAGGTAATTGAAATCCCCCATAACCAGTGTGTTTGGTAAAATTTAGATTGTCTTCTGTTTAGTTTAGTAGGCTTCATGGGTGTTGTGACCCATAGAGGGGGATCTGTAACTGGCTATGACTTGAATGGGGGTCTTACCCACTGTAACCTGGACCTGGAGTAACTCCATGCCTAACTAGATGGGAGGTGAATTTATCTCTAATATAGATTAAAACACTGCCTCCTTTGGTTTTCACACGTTCATTTTGTGGTCTAAAGGTACAGAAGGCATTGTAGCCTTGCAGGGCCAGGGTACTCTCTAAGGTCTTAAACCAGGTTTCCGTGAATGCACAGACATCTACATCTTCTAGTGACAGAAGTGCTTCCAGGGAGTGCATTTTTTTTTTGTTTAAGCTCCTAGAATTTAGCAGCATGACCCTTATTTTGCTGTGATTGGTTATGTTGTTTTTGAGACCTTGCCTAAAAAAGGCACTATGGGGGAGGCAACAGCCTTTGCCAGCAGCCAAAAGCCTAAGGGTACCAGGT